>NC_068992.1:38487681-38490498 GCF_001194135.2 Octopus bimaculoides | reverse complement strand
CAGAGGCCTTGGATTTAGGCCTCTGCCAGGTGTGTAGCCAGCCCACTTATGCATACATATTTTTTTTTTTAATAGTAATGTCTTGTTGCAGTTGATAAATTGCTACAATCATTATTGTTTTAATGTCAACTTTTCCATGCTTGTATGGGTTAGATGGAATTTGAAGTAGAGTTCCTGCAACTGGATCAGTTGCAGGAACTCTACTTCCTGTTGCTAATCCTCATTTGCTTCAAAGCAAGGTAATACTGTCCCTTGGTGGGATATGTTCTTTAACAGAAGATTGTAAATGGACGACATTGGTTGCAATGGTTGGAAATGAGCATCACCATTAAAAAATGCAATGTCAAGACAAGGGGACACAGTGAAGGTACATGGCTCAGTGGTTAGAGCGTCAGACTCACAAGCATGAGATAGTGAGTTCGATTCATGGACCAGGCTGCATGTTGTAATCTGAGCAAGACACTTTATTTCATGTTGCTCCAGTTCACTCATCTTAAGAATGAGTTGTGATGTCACTGGTGCCAAGCTGTATCGGCCCCTTCGCCTATCCTTGGATTAACATCAGCGGCATGGAGAGGAGTAGCTGGTATGCATGGGCGACTGCTAGTCTCCCATAAACAACCTTACCTGGATTTATGCCTCGTAGGGGAATTTTCTAGGTGCAATCCCATTGTCATTCATGACCAAAGGGGTCTTTACCCTTTACACACACACACACACACACACACACACACACACACACACACACACACAAATATACATATATCACAAACATACACACATACATGCATACATACATACATACATACATACATGAGTTTCTTTCAGGTTCTATTCTACCAAGTCCATTCACAAAGCTTTGCATGGCCCAAGGAGGTAGTAGAAGACACTTACCCAAGGTGCCTCAAAGCTATATGGGTAAGATGTAAACCAATGTAAATGAAAAGTGAATCTTGAGCAAGTATTTTCTACACAAGCCTTGGAAGTGGTTGATGGAAACTGATAGGAAGCTCATCATGTGCATGCATGTAGTGGGCGTGTCTGTGTGTGTGTATGTGTGTGTTAGTGTGTGTGTGTGTGTCAATGTGTGTGTGTGTGTCAGTGTGTGTGTGTGTGTGTGTGTGTGTGTCAGTGTGTGTATGTGTGTGTCAGTGTGTGTATGTGTGTATGTAAAATAAAAATGAGGTAATAAAAATAAAACTCAAACTGACCAGTGGTATGAATATGAACAATAAATGCAAGATGAATTCTCAATTTATTGAAATTATCTTCACTCAGAGAGAAGAATAAATGCAACAAAATTCCAAATAAGAAGGGGAGATAATCACAATAATCAACAATTCTCTAAGATTGACATACAATTAAAGAAAAGGGTTTATCTAGAGACGAGGGAAACTGGTTTCTATGCTTGTTCCTCCCACAATAGGCATCATCAGCACAACATTTGTTTTACCTTGACTCATGTAGATGAGATACTCAATTAAAAAAGGAACATTTGTAGCTTACAGTCATTTGCATGTCTTTGTTATTTTAAAGCAGGTACAATCTAACTTCCTAAAGATATTACTAGTACTTATTGAACAATAGAGTAAAACAAACTGGCACCATATGGAGTTTTTTATCTTTGTTTTTATCTTATAGTCAGAAGAGAATGCAGAGTCTATGACCCTTTTTACAGGGTCTCCAAGACTAGTGAGAGGGAGAGAGAGACAGGGAGGAAATCTTCTGGAAGCCAGTGACCCCCGTCCAAATACTTACAATAGAGTGGACATTACCAAAAGAACCAAGGTATCTAGTGCTGATCACCTAGGTAGACCATGGTAGGATTTGAACTTAGAACATAAAGAACTGAAACAAACACCACAAGGTATCTAGTCTAATGTTCTTATAGCTCCACTAACCCACCACACTGGATGAGTGCTTTTATATTGAACCGAAAGTGTAGAAAGTTAAGTTGACCTCAGTAAGATTTGAACTCAGAGTACAAAGCCAGAACAAATACCACAAGGTTTTCAGTTTGATACTCTACCGACTCTGCTAATGAAATGCTTGAACAATGAAGTACACGCACTTTGAATCCAGGAAGGTACATAAGACTTTGAACCCGTCAAAGCATTTTCTGCTTCTGTACAGTCATCATCGTTATCATCATCGTTGTTTAACTCCGTTTTCCATGCTGGCATGGGTTGGACGATTTGGCTGAGGTATGGAGAGCCAGCGGCTGTGCCAGGCTCCAATCTGATCTGGCAATGTTTCTACAGGTGGATGCCCTTCCTAATGCCAACCACTCCGAGAGTGTAGTGGGTGCTTTTTACATGCCACCAGCACAGGAGCCAGTCAGTGGGTACTGGCATCGGCCACATTCAGATGGTGCTTTTTATGTGCCACCAGCATGGGAGCCAGTCACACGGACCTGGCATCAACCACGTGAACCCAGCATCTACAACAATCATAATACTAACGAAGATAAGGCATTCATGCCACTCGCGGTGGTGTATTAAGCAGGAATTGAACCTATATTGTTAGATTCCATGGTACCACAAAGAAAAAAGAGCAAAGAAATGGAGAAGCTGTGTGGAGAGGGAGAAAAAGAAAAACCAATGGAAGAGAATGAAGGAAAAGAAAGAAAAACACGAAAAGAAAGGTGAGTGAAGAATAGATGAAACCAAAGACAAAGGAACTGGTTGATAGGTTAAAAATAAGAAGACTGGTTTACCTCTAACATGCACATTCACACATGTAGGATGTGTATTGCATGCAGTGTATGTGTATATATATAGATATATATATATATATATATAGATATATATATATATA
>NC_068992.1:38473484-38487581 GCF_001194135.2 Octopus bimaculoides | reverse complement strand
GCCTGGTGTAGCCACCTGGTTCACCAGTCCTCAGTCAAATTGTCTAACCCTTGCAAGCATGGAAAGCGGACGTTAAACGATGATGATGATATATATATATAAAACAATTTTGTACTTATTGCATGTATTTTGGCCACTGAGTTATTCCTCTTGGTTCAGTTTCTGTTCAAATTGTGCAAATACTGAGATCATAAATGTGTTCTGCTCTTTTTCGTGTAAGTGCTTTGGGTACTGGAGAGACGATGAGACAGTTGTCTGCAGATGACCCCTGTTGAGGTAGAAACCTGTTCGGAAATGTCCTCAGTATGTAAATGCTGGAGAATTCATGAAACTTGAGATTATTTCCCCTTGTCAACAGGAGCTGGTCTAAAGTGGTATTTGGCAATTATAATTCATCCTCAACAGGGGAGATAATTCTGATACATCAAGTAGTTGTATGGTATTTGATATACCTGTGTTTGTGTTGTTCACATACATGCTGCCAGCCACACTGTTATTTCTCTTAGCTCATTTTAGCATTTATGTGTGTGTGGGTGTATCATCATATATTTAATGCCTGTTGTCCATGCTGGCATGGGCTTGACAGCTTGACCAGACCTCGCAAGGTGGAGAACTGCACCACGCGCGCGCGCGCACACACACACACAGACACACACACACACACACATGCACACTTGTGCTTGATAAATGATTTGAAGTGACAGTAACCAACCAATAGAAAATATAGGCTAACAATGTGGAATTGTTTAGCAGTCCAATTATGTGCTACTTTTTTATGAGGGGGGGGGCTTTCACTAAAAGAAAGACATTCAGTGAAACAGAGACAGACATTCAATGAGAGAGAGAGAGAGATGTAGAGATACATTCAGTAAAAGAGAAAGAGAGAGACACATACAGTAAAAGAGAAAGTGAGACACTCAGTAAAAGAGAAAGAGAGCGACATACAGTAAAAGAGAGAGAGAGAGACAGACAGACAGAGATATTCATTAAAAGGGAGAGAGAGAGGCCTGCAGAAAAAGAGAGCTGTGCGTGTGCGTGTGTGTGTGTGTGTGTGTGTGTGAGAGAGAGAGAGAAAGAGAGAGACAGAGAGAGAGAGAGAGAGTGAGATTGAGAGACTATTTAGCTGTAATTTTAGATTCCATTGACACTGTTATTTATTCATAAGGAGTGTTGTTTCTGTCAGAGAATAAAACACCTGTTGTTTACTTTTAAATAAGGGGGGAAATGAAAATACAAAGATACAAAAAATTCTGGCTTTACTGGAGTTATTCAAGGTGTGTCTAAGTAAATATTCTAATCTTTAATAAAGTATCTCCATGAACATTGCACTATTTTGCAACTGTAATCATTGTTTGTAAGCTTGGCTTTATTTTGTTTATTTTTGATCAATATAAAATGTATTCTGTTAAAACAACAACAACAACAAATAATTATCAGAGAGAGAGAGAGTAAGTTCTTTTTTTTTAAAAAGTGTCTTTTTCTTGTTTTCGGTTGGAAAGAATAGACCTATCATTCACCAGCTGTTATCATCATCATCATCATTTTATGTCTTCTTTTCATGCTAGGTCATCATGGTTAGTAAGCACATATTGTGTGTGTGTGTGTGTGTGTGTGTGTGTGTGTCTGTGTGTGTGGTACTTACTACTCACTAAACGAGTTGGGAAACCTCATCTTGCTTGTGTTTCATCTAGTTTTTGTTTGTTTTTTTATGACAAGATGCCCGTCCTAACACCAATGTCATTAATATTACCCCAATATCAATACTTAGGAGAGGAAGCTGTGTACAGCTTCCCTGAGAAGCAGTCAACAGAGCATGAAACAGTCTGTCTAGAGACTCCCACTTACTGGGGGACGGGTGTGGCTCTGCAGGTTAAAAAGCTTACTTCCCAACCACATGTTTTCAAGTTCAGTTTCATTGCATGGTACCTTGGGTAAATGTCTTCTATGATAGCCTCAAGCTGACCAAGGACTTGTGAGCGGAACTGGTTGACAGAAACTGAAAGAAACCTGTTTTATTGATGTGCGTGCCCTTGTCTTGATGCCACATGATGGCTGTAAATGAGTGTCACTGTTACACAAGTAATGTTGTTCATTTCCAGTCTTCCACAAAGACATGTCTGGCTGTGGGGAAATATTACCTTGCTTGGTAAGAGTTGGTAACCGGAAGAGCATCCAGCTGTAGAAAATCTATCTCAATAAACTCTGTCCAACCCATGCAAGCATGGCAAAATGGACTTTTAGATGATGATGATGATGATGATGATCCTCCTCCTCCTCCGCCACTGCTGCCATTATTAATACACCTCATTTAAGAATGTCAGGCATTCTTCAACTGATCATTGAATATTTTCTACTTAAGTGAATGATTAATCTATATTAATGAAGTGTCTCATTGAAATAATGTTTATGAATTTGGTTATTTAGGTAATGGAATCATCACCACCACTATCGTCACCATCATCATGATCATTGTTTTACTTCTCAAAGCCATCGGTTTTGTTTGTTCTGGTTGATTCTGTGAGAGCGGGCAGCAGCCTGTTGTCGGAGGTCTCACAGGGTCTCTTTCTGCACATAATAAACTTTGATAATTGGTTGTTAATTACCGTAGAAGACATTCAACATCCAAGTACCAATCTCAAAATCCTAGCTGTCTCCAGCAGAACAGTTTTCTGGGCTAGCTCTGCTCTCATCCTTGTCGTCATTGTCGTCACTGCCACCACTGCCGTCGTCATTATTTTAAAATTCTTTGTTAATATAAACTGTTTCTGATTAGTTCTACATTGGTTCAAGTATCTTCACAAACAAACAAATTAATATTATTTTTCCAGATGTCTTCCCAACTATAATCCAAATTCCACATGTCTGTTGTTTGCGATTACAAGAAATGATGGAATATTTTTATAGATGGTTTCCAAATCATTGTCAAGTAGAAGCGGTGATAAGATCAATCACTTAGAGTTTAATGTATTGCACATTTATTGTGAAGACATACTTAGGTCTACACACACACACATGCAGCAGTATAGCATGCGCACGCACACACACACACAGCAGTATCGCATACACAGACACACACAGCAGTACAACACAAATGTACACATGCATACACGCAGTAGTACAATACTCACACTCACATACATGCACACATATATTCTCAAACCGGCCCAACATATATCCACTCTGAGTCGCGTAACACACAACACACACCCATCACAAATACACACACCAGACACAACACATCCTTCACATGCGCACACAACACAACACATACATGCACACACACAACACACACATACATGCAAGCGCACGTGACCAGCAATTTTGAAATAGTTTATACAATTGGTTCCCACATTTTTTTAATTCCAAAAAAGTTGAAAGGCAAAGTTGAAACATAGGCACAAGTTTTGCAATTTTAAAGGGATTAGTTTGATCTGTCAGTGCCATTGACCTCAGTTCATAACTGGTACTTTATTTTATTGATCATGAAAAGATTGGAAAGCATTTCAAACTGAATTTTTGGTGGATTGTGTATAAAGTTGGTTAAACCTTTAGCGTTTAAGCCAGCCATATACACCCAAAATATTTTTTTCTACTCTTGGCACAAGGCCCGAAATTTTGAGGAGGGGGATCCCAATCAATTAGATCGACCCCAGTATGCAACTGGTACTTAATTTATTGACCCCCAAAGGATGAAAGGCAAAGTTGACCTTGGCAGAATTTGAACTCCGAACATAAAGACAGACGAAATACCGCTAAGCATTTCCCCTCGCATGCTAACATTTCTGCCAGCTCGCTACTTTATATATTCTTTTCTACTCTAGGTACAAAGCCTGAAATTTTGGGGGAGGGGGCCAGTTGATTAGATCGACCTCAGTACACAACTGGTACTTAATCTATTGACCCCAAAAGGATGAGAAGCAAAGTCAACCTTGGTGGAATTTGAACTCAGAACATAAAGACAGATGAAATACCACTAAGCATTTTGCCTGGCGTGCTAACATTTCTTTTAGCTCCAATCCTAATATTCTACCTGTTTTATGGTCAAACTGGCCAGATCCAACCTCTCACACCCACCCGACAATGTCATTCTGAAAATAAACAATCACGTCATCAAAATCTCAAAGCTATGAGATAATACATGAGTAATTCAAAACAATGTGAATGAATAAGATTTACATTTAAGAGTAATCTGAATTCTAAAAGATTAAACAGGATTATAGTATGAGATCTATCATAAAGGTCTACCATAACCTTGGCCCTTAGAATTAGATGAGATCAACCCTGGAAGTGAATAAAACATTTACTCAGTGTTTGTTTTGCTTGTATTGAGTGAATTTTATTTATTCAAGGTACCTATGTTCAACTAAAGAGAAAATAAGAACCACATTCAACCCTGTATTAGATGGCTAAAGCAGAGCTTATTGTCTTATCATTTCTGTACTATAATGATGATCTCATGTCTTTATGAATACATCAAGTTTTCTTTTGATGTGTGTGTGTGTGTGTGTGTGTGTTTGTGTATGCATGTATACATTACATACATATATATCATCATCATCTAATGTCTGCTTTTCATGCTAGCATGGGTTGGACGGTAGAAGACTGAAGCCAAGCTACTGTGTCATGCAATGGAACAGAACCCGGAACCATGTAGTTGGGAAGCAAGCTTCTTACCATACAGTTTAGTTATGATAAAAACAATTTTACATTAACGTGATGGGTCACTCCATGCTTTTGTACACATTTACTATTCTTAAAATTTTGGCCACCTAAGCCATCGTTAGACCATGATTTAGCTGACCAACCAAAACTTCAAAATCACTGTCAATAATATTCTTGTTTAAGAGTAACACACACACACTCACACAAATATATATATATGAGGATGGCCGTCCACTCATGACCGAGGAAGACCATTGCCGACCTTCAGGAACATTGTACGCTTTAGGACTAACTTATATTTTGCATTTGCGGTTCCGTTGGTGGCTAATGAGCCCTGCTCTTGACAAGCATACACGACTGCAGACATTGCAGACCAAGGCTGCGATTTAAGGACTGTGTCAAATCCTCATTAAAGGCCTGTGATATGCAGGACACAGACTGGGAGAACAATGCCTGTCATCACCACGGATGGAGGAAGCAGGTTAAAGAGGGGATCGACACTTTTGAGAGAGCACGTATCCAGCATGAAGAACTTAAGCGAGCTGCGCGAAAGTGCACGGCTCGTATAGTGAATGGGGAAAGCTTAATCTGCAATGTTTGCAGTCTACCAGAGAATGAAATAAAATGTCTCAAAGTATTTGATTCTCTGAGTTTAAGTACAAGTAAGATCTTTGCCTTTCATCCTTTTGGTGCCAAAAAAATTTTTTTAATGTACCAAACCAAGGAGGTGGATTGGCAGGACTTTAAGAACATCAGACCCCGTGCTTTGTGGTGTGGATTGGTGGATTTCTTCTGTGAATTTTATTTTTTACCATCAGTGTTCTCAGTTCAGTTAATCTGGTTGTTACATAATCTTATGAACAATCTGCTTTTAATAGACATTTTGGCTGATAAATAGATTATTTAGTTGTTTATTAAATATAAATCCTTAACTGTTACTAACCACCTACAATATATTCCAAGGAATTAAAATAAGTATTTCCTTATTACTGCTGGAACCTTCAAAAATACACAAACAGACTTGGATCACAACAGTGCACCTCATATACACACTGACTGATTATGTAAACACTCACATGGCACCAGCTGCGTTATATGACATTATGCAGGATAGTCTCAGAATGGATTAAACCACTGTATATTTTCAGATGCCTGTTGGTTAATCATGAATATCTGATTGGGTCACTTCTGTGTTGTTGGTTCATTGCAATAAACTGGTCAACTACATAGCATATTGAATCAAAAGTCTTGAATTAAATTCCAGCTCAAACAGTTTTTTGTGTGTGTGTGTGAAATTCAGGCAGTACACTAAGGTTGTTTTTGTTTCACTTCACCCAGATGCTGGGAATAGTTACTAATTATTTGAAGAACGTTTGAGAGAGTTTACATTCTGTCCAGGGAGAGATTTGTCTCTTATCTACTTTACATATATTAATTGTTCAGCACCCATTAGCCCATAAAAGTTATCCCCACCTTGGGACTTACGGAGACATTTACATTTCATTTTAGATCTACTGGCAACAAGCTAACAAAAGTTGCTTAACAATAGTAGCAATGTTACTGTAGCTGTTAATTAATTATTTAAAATTAATTAGAATTAAGTAATTTTATATATTTTCACTCCTGCCTTCATGTCATTCCCTTTCAATTACAATGGGGCTTATTCTGAAGAATGACACTATGTCCAGTGTAGACCTCCCTGTTGCCCTCTGAATATTCTAGTGTAATCAGATTTTTTAGAAAAAGTTAATTGTATTCCAGAGATATACACTGGGTATTTTCTTTTTTGTATGTTTCAAATGTAATATATTCATAGGCCATAGAGAAGTTGTTGGTTTTTAAATAGTCTTTAATGCCACAATTTAATTTTTGTTTAAAAAAGCATAGCCAGTGGTGGAAATGGAGAATATGCTGGAATGTTTCTTATATCCAAAATTTGATATATTACACATTGTGAACCAGGGGAAATGCCCCTCCCCCTCCTCCTAAAAAATGTCAAAACCTGGGTCATTACAAAAAGAAGTTGCTACTCCTTGGTATATATTATTACTAGAATTGGTTTAGAATATCCTTTATCACTGTGTAAATTAGCCTGTGGGTTTTTATAGTTTGTAATCCTTTAATTTTGCTTACTTTCTCAAAAGTAACTGTTGTTTATTTGGATTAAATCTGATGAATTCGCATTTAATTAATTCCTTGTAATAGTTCACATCCAATGTAATTTCTTTGCATCAGAAAGGACATTTTATACTAAAGTTTCTTATAAGTACAGCTTTGTATATACTCTGTTTCTTGATGTGTATATCAACCATATTTGTGGATAATCCTTGTAGTTGACTTTCAGGATTCAATGGGGTTGTAATGCAATTTGATTATGAGGGAACAGTGTAGAGAATAAAAATCATTTTGTAGGTAGGCACTACCATATATTTTCAGTTGCTACACTTTTGGTTTCATCAGTGATATGGAAAACGTGGAGAAACATGGCTTGGGCATCAATCTGTCTCTTGTACCATACTGTCCATGCTTGGGTCCCATTGAATGCCCTATATGGGAGAGATTCATTAATGTTGTAGAGGAAAGATGGATCTACAGAAAGAACCCTACAACTCAATACAGTACCCACTGCTTGGGTCAGACAAGGGTCATTGAAGCAGCTTTTCTACAGCTTAATACTCTTCCTGTCACTAACTTTCTCCTGTTTCCAAGCAAAGTAAGATTTTCCACTAATTTGGACATGTTTTCCCAGGTGACTGCAAACAAACAGCACCATTTCTATAGCAGTTCTACTTGTTTATAGTTAGTGCATAATGTCAAGACAAAGAAATAGAAATATATATACATAGATATGTAGTTAAAATAAGATTCAGGTAAAAACCTTGTAGAATGCTGTGCAAAGCTCCTCCACAGCTATTGGCTACCTGATGTCAACATACAATGGAAATGCTCCTGCTACTGGATATACATTAGGAATTCCATAGTATCCATATAGTTTATATAAATAGATAAATGATAGAAAATGGAGTGAATGACATTCTTTGTTTAAAAATCCCTACAATTGTTTTGACACATTTTTACACTTGTGGTACATTGGTGAGATGTGTAATCATTACAATACATCCAAGGTATAAATTGCATCTCCTCAGGTGAATCCTTTGGTAAATCCTCTCTTCATTTCACTCAGTGTAAGAATGCTCGAGTGAAATGACAGTGGGATCTATTAAAAGACTTGATCCCCTAAGGAGGTGCGTTTTACACCTTGGATGGATGATAATGATAACACAACATCTCACCAGTGTAATAAAAGTGTAAAAATGTGTTGAAACGATTGTAATGATATTGAATAATCTTGTTCATTCCATTTTCTATCATTTATCTACATAGATTATTATGTAAGTAAGTACACATGCACTTACACATGCCAAGCTCCTTTTTCAGTTTCTGTCTACCAAATTCACTCAAATGACCTCAGTCAGCCTGGAGCTAAAATAAAAGGCACTGGCCCAAGGTGATGCACAGTGGGGCTGAACCCAAAAGTATGTGGCTGGGAAGTAAACTTCTTTACCACACAACCATTCCAACTGAAAATGAGTAGCAATGGCAGGTGAGAGTTCACTCTGCAATGAACTCTGCAATGGATGGCATACCATTCAGAGGTGGGTCCTTGTGTTTTCAGTTGCTATGGAAGTCATGATAAACTCTGGCCTCTTGAGTCCATAGGGTTGAAGCAGACAGATATTTGTTTACTTAAGAAATACTTGGAATATGGAACTTATCCCTTAAATCTCTCATTTGATCTTAATACATTTTCTAAAGATCTCTCTTGGAACTGTTGCATTCTTAGTTCTAACCAAAGTTGCATTTAAAAATGCAGATCCACATTATATTTCAGTCCTCAACAGAGGATGATCCTCTCTTTAAGGGCCCAGATATTGCTTGCACATTACATTTATAGCCCCTCATATTCAACTAGACACCACACCACTCACAATAAAAGTTGTCTGCCTGATAGGTAGTGCAACGCCGAAGTTAGGTTTTGAACTTCTAACCTTTTGGTTTGTAGACCAGTATCCTATCTACCTGATTGGTTGTGATTCTCTAACCTATGAAAACATGGACAAAAATGTAAAACAAATCTATATTTAACATTGAGTTTGTTTTATCTCATTTTTCTAAATCCATCTACTAAAAATAGAATGTAAAAAAATATTATAAAATGAGTAAATTTATAAGTGTATTTTGTTTTTATCTGTTATCAGTTATATTAAATAGTGTTTTATTTGCTCAGACAGATAAACAGAAAGATTAAAGAATGTTATCTGAGTAAATCTGGGTATATTTTCTGTACAAAGGCAAGGCAACAATCAAATTTCTAATGACAATTTGTAAAAGAGACTTCAATATTAGGAAATATTTCCATTTGTAAAAACAAAATTACATACTCCATACAGTAGGACTTATCGACTCATAGGCTGTGCCATTTTAAGTCATAGACTCAATGGACAGCTTACTTCGGATGCTCTACAAGGGACCCAATACTTATGTATGTTGTGACTTACTGTCAGAGGCTATAAGCTCTATTGCTTTGTTTGGGGTCCTATAAGGCTAAGACAGTGCTGCTTAAAGGTATAGAGTTCAAATTCACTGTAAGCATCGTATGTATTTTGATGGTACACTTAACTCTATACAGTGGATTTCTGCTTATACCTGCCAAAAATGGGTACTGGATTATTTGAAAATATGATCTAAGGTTGACTAGCATACTATCCCGGGGGATTTTTCCTTGCCTGCTTAACACTAGGAATATGAAACTAAAGACTCAACCCTTTAAATCATTCACTTGATCATCCAAATTATTTCTAGGGATCTCTCATGGAAGTGTCACATTTGTATATTACTAACCAAAGTTGCATTAAAAATTGCTGTGCCACATTATACTTCAGTCCTCAACAGATGAAGATTCTCTTTAACCCTTTCATTACTGTATTTATTTAGAGATGCTCTGTGTTTCTTTCAATTACTTTAAATACAACAAAGAATTTAGTAAAATAATTTAGTTATCATTCAGCTAGTTTTAGGAACATAAATTGTGACTAAGGTTTGGTGGAAGATTTTAATTCAAAACTTTGTACTACAAAGCCAGAGGTGGCTTCAACTGGGTTGGTACCAAAAGGATTAAATACACCTCTACATTTGAGCAGATAGATATTAGAAGCAGTTGGAAGGGTGTGGATTAAAGGAAATTTAGGCTATTATTTCTAGCATATAGAGCGACCACACTGAGGTCTCCTTCTCTTATGTCTTCTGCTGATTATTTTTCTTACTCTTTTGTTACCGTATTTCTTAATTATCATTAAGCTAGTGTTAGGAACATAAATTGTGACTAAGGTTTGGTGGAAGATTTTAATTCAAAACTTATGAAAACAAAACATTTGTACTCAGAGCTAGAGCTGGTTTCAGCCTGGGGATCTTTTTTGGTTTGACAGGCAACACTTGTTTTCTTAACGAAACACTTTCAAACTTGGGATACTGGTAGAATGTGTCATATAAAACATCTTTTTCTCTTAGCCTTCTTAACAAAAATGAGTTCTTAATAAGTTATTTCATGTTAAAATTGTCGTATTTCTGTAATTTCAACCAATCACTGACGTCTATTCAGCTGAATACAGTTAGTGCTCTTTTTATAAACAATAATTTTTACCGGTGTTAAGAGTTTTATTCCCTGTTTAATTATATCATTATTCCCTAGTAAGGTTTTAGGGTTAGGGTTCAGGGTTGGGGTTAGGGTTGGGGTTAGGGTTATGGTTATGAGTTTTTAGGTTAGGGTGAGGGTTATGAGTGAGGTTATGGCAAAAATAATCATAACCCTAACCGTAATCCTAAAACTAACCCTAACTCTAAAACCTGAACCCTAACCCTAAAACCAGTACAAACGCACGGTGTCATAAATAAGAGTAACAAGGGTAGTTGTTGACAAACAACGACACTAATTTTATTCAAGGGAAAAGATCCCATGACACCGTTGTTTACATTCCACGCCATTAATTGTTTTCACCTCAATAGACGTCAGTGATTGGTTGAAATTACCGAAATACGACAACTTTTTACATGAAATAACTTCGAATACAAAATTTTTTATCTGTTCTATAGCACAAAATATACAAGTGTACGAAGTTTGAAAGTGTTTCGGTACCAAAAACACTACATAAAACATTAACGAAAAATGTTGCCCGTCAAACCAAAAAGATCCCAGCCTGGCTGGTAATGAAAAAGTTAAAGCCTCAAATATGGCTTGTACATATCCAGGTATAGACCATCATATTCAACTCTACACTAGATCACTTACAATAAAACCCGTCTGCTTGTTAAGGCAAACAACCCACAAACACAAACAACTTCCCAACAAGTGACTCATTGACTCTGTTCAGTTGCATCTTTCTTCACCTGACTGCAGTAGCAGCTTCTCTTCCTCTAAACTTCCTCACTTGGTGTCCACTTATTCTAAATCTTCTTGATGCTCTCACATCTTCTTTAACACTACTACTGTGTCTCAGCTCCATATTAAACATTTTATGCAATCTTTCTACTATGGACTTCTATTCCCTTTGGCATGTTCTCACTCCTTATGTTTCTATCTGTAATATACAGATCAAATAAGGCATTACACAGACTAACTTCATCCTACTGTTTTAGTCTTCCAAACACACAAAGACCAAAGAAGGATAAAAACAACCAATTTTTTCTTCCACTTTTGGAGTTTTAACACATAGCATATCATAGACTGTTCTTGGTTCCTGTTTTTAAAGAGATCTAAATAAACACTTTCCATAAAAATTTCATGTTAAGTTATGTACCATACATCAGATTAATAATGACAAAAGTTATTTCACTAAATTCTTTCTTTATTTTAAAAATTAATTGAAACAATGGCAGTGTATTTCACCAGAAATATGGTGATGAAAGGGTTAATCTGTTACTGCACCTCCAGGATGCAAGTATTGTCCCCCACCTTTTTCAATATGTCTATACTAACCAGTTGAACAGGAAAGGCTTAAAGAATGTTGTTTGTTAGATCTTTGAAAACATTTACATGATTCTTTGAAATTACAACAGAGTAAATGTCACAATGAATGTAAAGTTAAGATGACTTTGTGTTTTGGGCGACACAGGTTGAATAAGTGTGCATGCAGGTTGTATGCATTTAATGTTCTTATTGTACCTTTTGCAACCAAATGCAGTTTGCTCTCTTTTGAAATTTCAGCAGATGTTTTCCTTTCTCGGCTCAGAAAGGTTAAAGACCGATTAATTTTTTTTCTATCTATGTAAATCTGTTGTGGGTTTAGCAGAAATGTAACATCCCGCTTCCTCCCCATCCACTCACTCCTGTACACAGGTGTGAAGTGGCACAGAATTTCCCCTGGCCTATCATGTCTGTTAATTAAGGTGAGGTGGGGGGAACCCATCAGTGTCTTCACCTCAGGGTACTGAGAGGACTTGTTACACGACTGTTGTTTGATATTCTTGAAGAAAAGTGTCTTAGGTGTGTGACAGCTTTGCTTAAAATGTTTTGTCATACAACAGCCATCATCATCATCATCAGCAACATAACATTCACATTTCCCTGAAAAAAAAAATCTCATACTTACATTGATCAGACTGAATTCATTGTGAAAGCTTTCCTACAGCTGGGTTGCCTTTCCTGTCACCAACCTTCACCTGTTTCTAAGCAAGATGACATTTTCCCTTGACTGGTTTACAGTTTTCCTAGAAGATTGGAAATAAATGACACAGTTTTTGTATGACAATGTCATTCATTTACAATCATCACATGATGCCAAGACGCAGCCAATTATTTATTTGTCTATTTGAGTCTAAGACATTTACCACCCCATGGACAATACCCCCCCCACACACACACACACTGCCGAAGACACCAGATGATAATTTAAAACTTCTTAATATATTAGAGAGGGGATAATAAACCAAGGAGGTAATTGTCCTAAGGGGTAGTTGTCGTCGGGGGAGGGGTGTCCTATGGGGATAGTTGTCCTGTTATGGTCTATTTAGAGTACTTTAGTTTCCGTCTACCAAATCCACTTATAGAGCTTTGGTTAGCCTGGGGTTGTAGTAGAAGACATTTGCCCCAGCTGCGGCACACTGAAACTGAACCAAGAGCCACATGGTTGGAAAGACAAGTTTGAAGCAGCAAAACAGTTGAAGATTGGTACCATATCACTCCAAAGCTCTGCCCTTGCACACCCTTGTCTTAATCTTAGAAGTAATATCTGTCTGCATTATCACCTATTTCTATCATAGGACAACTTAGGAAGATTACAAACTAGCCCCCCCCCCATTTGATGGGAGTGGGTGGGGGAAGAAAGAAAAACTGCATTAACAAAAATATATTTGGATTAAAAAATGTCAAGGCAGAAGTCGAAAAAGTTGAGGGAAAGGTTTTGTTTTGCATGAGAGATATTTTGCTTATAATAATAATAATAATGGTTTCAAAATTTGGCACAAGGCCAGTAATTTCAGGGGAAGAGGCTAAGTCGATACCTTGACACCAATACATTGACTAGTACATTGACCCTGATAAGATGAAAGGCAAAGTGGACCTTGGTGGGATTTGAACTTGGAACACAAAGCTGGATTAAATGCTGCCAAGTACTTTTTTCACTCAGTTTGCTAATGTTTCTGCCAGCTCAGCACCTTAACGATGACAGCAAAAGCAACAACAAAATAATGCCCTGATGCAGTACCAGGCAGTGGCTCTCATGGCTTCTGATCTTAACTGATTGGAAGTGTTATCAAGTGCAATTTTTTGTCTTAGTATATAAAAGATGGGCTACAGCAAATATTCTGCTCAATACCACAGATTTGCTTTGTCAGTTGTTTGACTGTAACCAGTTAAACATGTCCCTTAGTGGCTGATGTTATGTGCATCTCTGATCACAAGCAGAAGTAGTGGGGGAGCATCATAGCCATGTGTTGAGAGGAATTTTTTAGGGTTTGGATAGTTCACTTTTGAAAACATGGGTGTTTCGTTCAATATCCTTAAACAACCCTTATTCAGGGACCTTTTGAGTGGGATGGGCTACTCAACCTGAAGAAAATTCTAACTGGGTCCTACCTGTAAGGTCACGTGCTGTTTATTTTGGTATGAGATCACTGTCACACATATATGCTGTGATGCATGTACCTGGTGTACCCTTATCAGACAAGTAGTCATGATGGGCATTCTGGGCTTCATATATTTTACCCCAGTGTCAACCTTGGCAGAATTTGAATATAATCAGGGGCATAGCTAGAGTAAATGGCGCCCAGGGCTAGCATCAAAATTGCACCCACCCCCAACCAAATAAAAAAAATTTTTTAGTGGCTTGATTAGAAAATGATCTTGGCCAAAATTGTGCCCCCTCAAAGTGAGGCCCAGGG
>NC_068992.1:38471828-38473178 GCF_001194135.2 Octopus bimaculoides | reverse complement strand
CATAATAATACTAATAATAATAATCTTTTCTACCGAAAGCACAAGGCTTCAAATTTGGGGGAAGGGATTAAGTCGATTACATTGATCCCAGTGTGTAACTTGTACTAACTTTATCGACCCCAAAAGGATGAAAAGCAAAGTCGACCTAATAATAATGATAATAATAATAATAATAATAACAATAATAACAACAACAACAACAAAGGTTTCAAATTTTGGCTCAATGCCAGCAATTTTAGGGGAGGGTTAGTTAATTACATCAACCCAGTATTTAGCTGGTACTCATTTTATCAACCTTGAAAGGATGAAAGGCAAAGTCGACCTTGGTGGAATTTGAACTGAGACTAAATACTGCTAAGCAGTTTGCTCAGTGTTCTAACAATTTTTTCCGCTCGTTGTCTTTGTGCTAATAGTAATAATGCACTGTAAATCTATAGGTCACAGGTTATTACATAAGACTTGTATTCAATGGTTTCTATGGTGATTCTAAAGAGAGAACACTGCAATAGTTTCTTATTGCATCTTCCCCACCTCTTCTGGCGGTGGGGCAAGTGGGGAGCATTTGAACTTGATCCCAAGAAACCTCAACGTGAATGTTTGGGTTGTTTGAAGTAGCTGTCAAATCTCCATTATATTACAGCCTTTCATCTTGAAAAGGGAGGTACACATTAAATAATGCATGCCCAGATATACAAGGCTTGAGAAAAAGGACAAAGTGTTTATATCTTCAGCATTGTTGATGATAGATAGGCCTACAGGATAAGGACTGACCTATAGTTAAACACACAAAAAGAGCAACTAAATCTAATGAAAAACTTGTATAAAACATTTGCTGATTACAAAATAAATTATGTACACTGATGTATATATAAATCATATGCACTCATGGTCTATTTAAACTACTTATGCTTATGATGTAAATAAACTGTAAACAATCATAGTTTATATACACTATAAACTATATACACACATGATGTATATAAGCTATGTACACCCATGGTATATATAAAATATGTGTACCCATGGTGTATATAAACTATAAACTACGTGCGTACATGACTTGGTGGTTAGGGTATAGCACTCGTGATTGTGAGATTGTGGGTTCGATTCCCAGACCGGGCGTTGCGTTGTGTTCTTGAGCAAAGCACTTCATTTCACATTGCTCTGCAATCATTTCGTCATCTGACATGTGGCACATGGTACACCTGTATAGGTAATGTCGATTTGATGGAGGGAGTGACCTTATGTCTACACAAACATTTGATCACTATAAACAAATCATCTGTGTGGTTGTTTGGCAATAAATTGCCAAACCCTCATACTTTGTCTAATGACAGGAGTCCATGATAT
>NC_068992.1:38466931-38471630 GCF_001194135.2 Octopus bimaculoides | reverse complement strand
CATAAAAAGCACCAACCAATCGTGACCGATGCCAGTACCCCCATCTGGCTCCTGTGCCAGTTGCACGTAAAAAGCACCATCCGAATATGATCGTTGCCAGGTCTGCCTGACTGACTGGCTTCTATGCTGGTGGTACATAAAAAGCACCCACTACCCTCTTGGAGTGGTTGGCGTTAGGAAGGGCATACAGCTGTAGAAACTTTGCCAGATCAGATTGGAGCCTGGTGCAGCCACTGGCTCTCTGGACCTCAGTCAAACCATCCAAACCACGCCATCATGGAAAACGGACGTTAATCGATGATGATCATCATCATACAATGCAATGCAAAAACAAAAATTATATGCACCTGTGGTACCTATTCACAGCTAGGTAGACTTGGCTCTTGAGAGTAAAGTGTATTTATCATGGATTTATTTTTGATGCCATTGACAGGTTTATGAAATATTAATCCTTTTGGTTGGAATATTTACAACTTTGCCACCTTAACTAATTGTCATTATTATAAATGAGACAATTAATTGAAAGCTTAATTAAACTTCAAAAATGAACTCACAGAATATAGAACTGAGTGAAGATAATACATGGATTAGATCCGATGATCCCAGTTTTTATAGGAACATGGACATTAAATTGACGAGGAAGAGTTTAGACCAACATCAAGAGATTTTTGACATGACATCATCTTTCTTGTCATTTCATGTCTGTTTTTCCCATGCTGGCATGAGTTGGATGGTTTGACCATGGCTGGCAAGCCAGAGGGTTGCACCAGGTTCTAATTGTCAGTTTTGGCCAGGCTCCAATTGATAGCATTCGCAAACTAGATGCCCTTCCTAATGCCAACCACTTTGCAGGGTATACTGGGTGCTTTTTACCTGGCACCATCATCTGCAGGGTTGCCAAGTAGCTCACAAGAGAAAGACCTTTCAGTAGAGAGAGTGATAGGAAGAGGGATGTGACTGTGCTAAGCAAGAGGTTGGAGTATGATAGAGAGACAGACGAGATACTTGGCTATCCCCAGTAAGACAAGGAAGGTGAGGGAGGTTGGAGAGTTTTGAAAGAGAGAAACAAATTATAGGGAGAGAGAGAGAAAGGACCTGCCCACAGGGAACAGAAGTGGTGGAGGAGTATAAGTAGTATAGAGGGGATGGAAGAAACGTTCCATAAGAATATGAGGGGAGATTCAGTCAAAACAGGATTTGCTGATTTTTTTAAAAACTCTTTCTTGGCTTCCTCTCCTTCATGTATTATACTGTCAGGCATCAGCTATCGGAGCTCTCCATATCTTCCTGTCTTATGACTTAGCATATTAACAAACTGGTCTTTCTAAAGCCAGTGGGTAAGACCATTATTTTCTTTCTTTGTCTTTAGTTTCTTCCTCTTCGTCTCAGTTTCCTGGTTGTCACCAAATGCACAACGTTTTTTCTCATATTAAATTCTATGAACCAAACCTATTTCCTTGCATTATTGAGAATTACTCTGGTGGTTTTTGCTCATCTGAGGACTTAGGCATTTATCAATGTATCTATGTAGGCTACTTCAGCATTCCTCCAACAAACCACATCTCTGCAACACCAATAAGTTTTTTGCATTACTTTGTTAATACCAACCAGTTCAATAAATCGTAGCGCTAATAGATTCATATCTTATCCATAGAGATGCAATATTCTTTTCTACTCTAAGCACAAGGCCTGAAATTTTTGGGGAGGGGGCCAGTCAATTAGATCAACTCCAGTACACAACTGGTACTTAATTTATCGACCCCGAAAGGATGAAAGGCAAAGTTGACTTCATAGAGATGCAATATTACAATACTAATTTATTCCTTACTACTATGTCTTGATGTTAAATCCACTTAGTTCTTTTCTTGTGTTTCTTGACATTTTCAATTCTACACATATCAGTTATAATAATCATAAGAATATATCCCTGATTTTCTAAGAATCCTACCTGTATTCTGTCTAGAGATAGCTTATCTCTGATATATCTTCACAAATTCAACAACTAATTTATTTCTGTAAATGACCGATTGTCTCCCTTTAGACATGATCCTAGTCAACCATGGCTAACATTTTAAAAACTTTTCTTAAAGTTCTTTTATCTATGGTTGAGAAATTGTGGTGTAATTGAAGGGATGTACCTTTTCTCTAAGACAAAATAAAACACCCATAGTGGATTTGAACTCCCAACTTACAAGTTGGTAGTCCTTTACAACATTCACTCACCCATTTCAATTTTGTTAAGGAATGATGATTAAAAGGTCTATTTTTTTTTCTCCCCTAATTAAATATTTCAAGAAACTTTCTAAACTATGGATTACATGACAACCATTTACTTAATTTAGAATCATCATGTTTTACACATCCACACACATGCACATATACACACACTCTCTCACACTCACACATGCCCTCTCTTGCACACGTGCACCACACACACACCTACTTTCTCACTCTCTTGCTTGCTTGTTGTCTCTCTCTCTCATTCTCTCTCTAGCTCACTCCTACTCTCACTCTCACTTGATCTCTGCCTCTCACTCTGCTGTCTCGCTCTCTGTCTCTCCATTGCTCTCTCACTCTGTCGCTTCCTCGCTCTCTGTCTCTCCCTCACTCTCTGTAGCTCCCTCACTCTCTGTCGCTTCCTCTCTCTCTGTCACTCCCTCACTCTCTGTCACTCACTCTCTTGCCCACACTCCCAAACATACCCCCCCCTCCCCCACACATTGTTGATAGAGAAAAACCTTAATTTTAAACCTTCCACTGAAGACTGATCTACCTATTATATTTCACCCTGCCACTTCCTGTTTCTATATTCTCAGTCCCACCTATGTCAGATGAAGGAGACATGACATTGTATAAAAGTCATGTTGTTGTTTGTATGTCACCTATATCTTTTCTTTTTTTTATTTTTACCCGTTTATTTGGCTATTTTTCAATATCTTCAGGATTGAAATCATTGTCACAAATATTATGAAAATCACAAAACCCATTGAATTCCACCTGTTAAGACTTACTGAATGGTGGTGGCAGTAGTTATGGCAATGGTGGTTGTTGTGGTGATGATGATGTTGTAGCAGTCAAATGGTGGGGGTGGTGACGATGGCCAATGTGTTGATATCAATGAATATTTCTTACATTGATAAAATGTCACCTATTCACATAGGAGAGTGAGGTATATAGTAGTTTAAGATAAGTACCAATATATTACTGGTATTTGTCAATTAAGCAAAAATGGGGTGGAATATAATGATGATCAAAAGTAATGATAAAAATCCAGCATTTCCATATATCTGCTGAGATCATGGATTTGTAACTGCAAAGTTCCTCTCTGCATGACACACACCTGATCTAGAATTATTTTCCTTTTATGGAAGAATAGAATTTACCTGTACATGCATGTCACTCCTCTCCACCCCACTAATGAGTTCTGAGGGAATGACCAATGTTTGTTCTTCAGACAATATGTGGTGTGGTCCAAGCCGTGTTCCTCCAATCCATCTAACTCAAAACATGAACTCACATCATGGTGTCGCCTCAAACCCATGCCAGCATGGACACTGCATGTAAAAATAATGAAGCTGAAGATATGTAAAAGATTGGCACCAGGTATTACTGCCAGAACACAAAGAACAGAAACAAACACTACAAACTGTTCCACACTCCAGTAATTCCACCAGCACTAGTGTTTGGTCTTGGACTTTATCAAACCCAAAGGATGGAATACAGCCCTTCAGCCTCTCAGATGATTGCACAGTGCCTCAGTAATCTTGTTTCCTACATTAGAATTCTAATTACATTATAAATATTGCTACCACAGACTTGTGGCAGGAGTGGCTGTGTGGTAAGTAGCTTGCTTACCAACCACATGGCTCCGGGTTCATTCCCACTGTGTGGCACCTTGGGCAAGTGTCTTCTACTATAGCCTCGGGCTGACCAAAGCCTTGTGAGTGGATTTGGTAGATGGAAACTGAAAGAAGCCCGTCATATGTATATATATGTTTGTGTGTCTGTGTTTGACCCCCGCAACATCGCTTGACAACTGATTCGGCAAAAGAGGCTGATAGAACAAGTACTAGGCTTACAGAAAAGAAGTCCTGGGGTCGATTTGCTCAACTAAAGGCAGTGCTCCAGCATGGCCGCAGTCAAATGACTAAACAAGTAAAAGAGTAAAAGAATAATATTCCCATAGACATCTTGGCATTTTGGAAATGAATGAAAATATCTTGTATCATTTAAGTCAACTTTAGAGACATTGCTTTCATTCACTGCTCAAAGAATAGGGCAGCCAAATGGAACCCATTCCTTTCAAAACTATTGGAAATGTAAGAAGAAAGTTGATTGGTGAAATTAGTCAACAGGGAATTAAATTCTTCACTGAGGTGGTCTACCAAGAATCTGTTACCTTCACACTCATTTAAATGTCTCTGTTGCTTAGTTTCATAACTCATTGACATTTTCCATTCAAACCTTGTTGTTCATATACTTTTACAAACTTTTACTCTTTCTTCAGTCATTGGCCATACTGGAGCACTGTCTCAAACGGTTTAGCCAATCAAATTAACCTCGGTACTAATGCTGAGTAACGGGGCATAAACAAACTGATACCAGTTGTTAAGCAGTGGTGGGATAAACACCAGTTGTTAAGCAGTGGTGGGATAAACACCAGTTGTTAAGCAGTGGTGGGATAAACACACACACACAC
>NC_068992.1:38463052-38466921 GCF_001194135.2 Octopus bimaculoides | reverse complement strand
TTAAGCAGTGGTGGGATAAACACACACACACACAAGTCTGTATTAAGAGAGAGAGAGAGAGAGAGAGAGAGAGAAAGAGAGAGAGAGATTTTCTTGATAACTTTCATATAGTATTTCAAAATCTATTCAGATATTTCAAGGAAAAACAAGGCTCAGATTATCTTGTATGATGGCGATGCTTGTTTACAATCATTATAGGATATCTAGACACACAAACACACACACACTCTCTCTCTCTCTCTCTCTCTCTCTCTCTCTCTCTCTCTCTCTCTCTCACACACACACACAAACACTCTCCTTTTAGATTCTTATTTCTTTATTGCCCACAAGGGGACAAACAAGGACATACAAAGGGATTAAGTCGATTACATCGACCCCAGTGCACAACTGGTACTTCATTTATCGACCCTGAAAGGATGAAAGGCAAAGTCGACCTCGGCGGAATTTGAACTCAGAATGTAAAGACAGATGAAATACCGCTAAGCATTTCACCTGGCATGCTAACGTTTCTGCCAACTCACTGCTTTATGTTAGTTTCTGTCTACCAAATCTGCTCATAAGGCTTTGGTTGACTTGAGGCTATAGTAGAAAACACTTGCCCAAGATGCTACACTGAGGGACTGAACCTGAGACTACATGGTTTGGAAACAAGCTTCTTAAACACAGAGCTATGTTTGCACCTCTGTGTGTTACTGTCAGCATACATAAAAACATACAAATTTACAGAGAGAGAGACAGACAGAGGCATCCATAGAGTTTTCACATACCAAATTCACTCACAAACTGCTGGTCACCATGAGGCTATAGTAGAAGATACTTGCCTAAGGGTGCCATACTAACCATCTATGTGGAACACATTACCATTATGTTTCACTCCAAGCAAGACAAAAAATAATGAAAACAGATAATAAAAGTTATTTATTTTAAGTTGTTTCACCAACAGCAGGTTTGTTTTCTCAACTTGTATATAATCTTTAGATGTTGAATAATTTCATTTTCCGCATTTTATTACATCATTTTATCAGTTGTCTGACATAACTGTGTGTGTATTTAACAGCAACCTGTAAAATTGTCAACTCTGTGTTATGAATCTTAGCTAAGCTATTTACTTTTGTGATGTGAACGTGGGATAACAATTAAGTCTAACATCTAGCCCCATACCTCAGTTCTATCACCTGACGTCATCTGGCATGTCTTTTCACAACAAAATAAGATTAAATGATTGTTTAAACTGAACATACATAATTCTTTAATACTTTTTCCTCCTCATAACTAACAATGTTCTTTTTAACATTCACTTTATGTTTAACTGTGAGATAAAATTCAAAGACATTGGAAAAAATAGGAAAATAGTTGGTTAATCATTTGAAATAAAATCAAATACGCTCCCAATAATAATGTCTGTAAAATGAAATTAAAAAAGCAAAAAGCATCATCAAATTAACTTGAAGTCATTGTAAACCTAATGCGTTCTATTAGTGTCACGTGTTTATTTGTAATAATGCAATCATTTTCTCATTTCTTTCTCTCTTCTCTCCAAAACCAAACTGACCATTCCTGTTTTTTACTTTTGAAACACTCCCTCTAGAGGTCAGGTAATTTGAAACTTTCAGAACCTGTCTGCACATGTCGTGAAGTTAAAATTCTCATTGAGGAAAATGTCAGTCAAATCGTGATTACATTGAAGATAAACTTCCTAAATTTATTTGTTTCTCTACAGTGCTTTCTGTACTGGTATGGCCAGACAGATCTGCAAGAAAAGAAAGAAAATGGTTTCATTCAGCTCAGCTATTTTCTCATAATCCTGTCTTGCTAAACTATTTCCTGTCTTCCTCTTGTTCTCTCATGGCACGATCTTATGCCATGTGCCCCCCCTCACTCCCCAATCTCAAACACCAAAGTTATTATTTGCATGATTTTTGCAAAAATGACAATTGATGAAACAAAAACCACAATGTGGAGAACAAAACATTTACTTGAACTTTGAATCATTCAATAATAATAATAATAATAATAATAATAATAATAATAATAATCCTTTGTACTATAGGCACAAGGCCTGAAATTTTGAGGGAGGAGATAGTCGAATACATTGATCCCAGTACTTAACTGGTACTTAATTTATTGACCCCCAAAGGATAAAAGGCAAAGTTGACCCCAGCAAAATTTGAACTCAGAATGTAAAATTAGATGAAATGCCACTGAGTGCTTTGCTTGGTGTGCTAATGCTTCTGCCAGATCGCCACCTTAATAATAATAATAATAATAATAATAATAATAATAATAATAATAATAATAACACCATTCCCACCACCACCACCACCAACAACAACAACAACGAGCACTCAGAGAGTGCAAACCTCCACCAAGGCAACACCAATGTTCTCTTAACGATTAGCCAGAAATGATTTTTAAAATGAGAATATCTGAAATAAACTCGACTGCTCTCACAAACAAGAATACTAAAAATGAACCCGACTGCTCTCAAAAATTAAGTAAAAAAAAACCCAGAAAAATAATCCAGAATCCTTGTCCAGTACCTGATCAATCCCAATGGATCAATCAAGAATATGAAGGTGGCTGTAGAAAATTTAGTAGCAATAATAAATAGTTTATCCTTATCTAATATAACCCAAAGTTAACAAATTCACCATTCAAAATAGTTTCAAAGGTGGAGGTAATAATAAGGTCTACTCAGGAATTTTTAAATGAATAGCATCAGACCCTTTTGGTTTTCTCTTCTCTTAAATTCAGGCCTTCCTTTAGTATTCCTGTTGTTTTAGATCGATGTATAGATGTATGTATATATGTAAGTATACTGTATAGTGTTAATATGTATAATATATAACATGTATATTATAAAAATATGTTATTGTTATTTAATTTCTGGACGGTTTTGCTGCCGTTTGTTTATATAGTTTGATTTCTTTATCCATCAGTTTCTACTAAGATAGAGACCCGAGTAAAATTAATAATAGAGAAACTAAAATAAAACTTTGGAAACAACCTAAAGGGAGATAATTGAGAAAGACTTGTAAGTCAACATAAGATCGTAATCATGTAAAGTAAATATAACAAATAATCTAGAATCCTTGTCCGGTACCAGATCGATCCCAAAATCTAATCAGTTCATGTCAGTCAAGAAGCCAAACATTTCTGAAAGTTTCATCTGAATCCATCCAGCAGTTCTTGAGATATCTCATCCATAGACAAACAAACAAACAAACACAACTGAAAACAATACCTCCACTTTTGTTAAGGTGGAGGTAATAATAATAATAATGATTTCAAATGTTGGCACAAGGCCAGCAACTTCAGTGGAGGAGTAAGTCGATTTTATCAACCCTGAAAGGATGAAAGGCAAAGTTGATCCCAGTTGAATTTGAATTCGGAATGTGAAGATGGATGAAATGCCACTGAGTATTTTGCCTGCCATGCTAACGGTTCCATAATAGAATAAATTAGACAGGCATGACTTTTCACCAATTGTATTCTACAACTTTGTTCTTATTTTCTACCTTTTTTATATTGCTACGCTTTTACATAGGTTTTAACTGTTTTGTCTAATGATCTTTATTTAAAGCCCAAGAGATCAAATCCTAGTAAAAACCATTGCATACAACACAATGACATTATGAAGATCATACTCATTTCCTGGTTGTTCTTGTTTTTTAACCATAGGTGCAGGGTGGGTGTGTGGTAAGTTGCTTGCTTACCAACCACGTGGTTCTGAATTCAGTCCCACTACATGGCACTTTGGGCAAATGTCTTCCACTATAGCCTCGGGCCAGCCAAATCCTGGTAAGTAGACAGAAACTGAAAGAATCCTGTTGTATATATATGTGTGTGTGTGTTTGTGTGTGTATGCT
>NC_068992.1:38426772-38462952 GCF_001194135.2 Octopus bimaculoides | reverse complement strand
AATACATATATGTAGAAATGTGTTTTTTTGTATGTATGTATGTACAAATGAATGTATATATGTGATGTAAGGATATGTCTATGAGGTGGGGCTTAGAAACAAATGAATGTGAAAAAAATACAAGTTAAAAAGAATAATAAATTGCTAAAGTCTAGCAAACAGAACAACATTACACAGTATTATGTAAGAGGAAAAATACTGTCTCTATAAACCGTTTAGCTATTCTGAGCCCTTTACACTCCATATTCCCTCCTTGTTTTTTTTTTCAGTACCCCTTGATATCATACCTGCTCTGGTTTTCCCTTCTGAAGACTATTTTCTAAAGTAGAATGCAAAGTACTTTACCATACCATACCATCTAATTTTACACTACTATTTTCAGCTTTCTGCTTCATGTTTTATCCCTCAATACTTTTTTATTACTTACCACCCTCCACACAAAGCGCCTGTTGAATTCCAATATGATATTGGCTACCAATTGGTAAAGACCTCAGTAACCATTTTTTCAGAAATGTAGCTGCTATGCAAGCTTAAATCATCTGCTTTCTACGCTTTTTCTGTTAGTAGTTAATAGCTTTTTACCCCACCTCCACTAAAACTACAAATGCTTACATTCCACTCAAGGAATTTCTCTGTTCTCTTGCATGTTGTTGATTTATTATATTTCCTGTTAAGAAGAAAGTTTTTTCTTTCACATGAGTAGGTTTTTTTCCTTTCTTCGTTAAGTTAATATTGTAGTAATCAGTAAAGCTGATATTGTGTATGGCATTCTTCTAATAATTGTATTAATTAGCTACAATAGTGACAAAACTACTGCTGTGATGAGTTGTTGATTATCTTCTACTCTTAGCTCTGTTTGATCAGGCTTTTGATACAATGAAACTGGATAAACTAAATATTTAATTAGTGTTTTTAATTAGCTAGTGTTTCTAGTTTCAAGCTGCTGTTTCTACTGTCTTTATCGTGTGCATGTGCATAAAGTGGTGAGAAAGGATTTACAGATGTTGAGCCTCACAGAGGGGATGACAGGGGACTGAGACTGTTTGCAGTTTGCTCTGCTTGAAGAGACACATCAAGCTAAGTAAAAATGTGGTTGTCCTTGCATATAGGCTCGTCCCCTGCACTCCTTTCCAGCTGAGCATCCCTAATCTTGTGGGCCCATAGGTACTGGTGGCACGTAAATGCACCCGTGCCACTGTTGCATGAAAGTACCTAGCACACTCTGTAAAGTGGTTGGGCATCCAGCTGTAGAAACCATCCCAGAACAGACATAGAGCCTGGGTAGCCCTTTAACTAGCAAGCTCCTGTCAAACTGTCCAACTCATGCCAGCATGGAAAGCAAACGTTAAACGGTGGTGATGAGGATGATGATGATTTGTGTGTGTGTACACACACACACACATAATCTTTTACTTGTTTCAGTCATTGGACTGTGGTCATGCTGGGGCACTGCCTTGAAAGGTTTAGTCAAAACAAATTGAACCCAGTGGTCATTTGAAAACCAGAACTCATTCTATCATTCTCTTTTGCTGAAACTCATTCTATCATTCTCTTTTGCTGAACCTCTAAGTTACAAGGAGGTAAACAAACCAATATCAGTTGGTGGAGGCAAACACAAGGATAAACACAATGATGTGTGCGTGTGTGTGTGTGTGTGTGTGTGTGTGTGTGTATGAGAAAGAGAAAGAGATAGATAAGCTTCTTTCAGTTTCTGCCTTCCAAATCCATCTACAAGGCTTTGGTTGGTCTGGGGCTGTACTAGGACACCTGCCCAAGGTACTACACCATGGGACTGAACTTAAGACTATGTGGTTGGGAAGTAAGTTTCTTACCTCACATACAACTATGTTTGTACTTGTATATATACTGGGTTGGCCAAAAGTCAGCTGACAGGAAATCAAAACCATTTAATTCCAAGATTTATTTATTTTTAACAACTGAATGAATTTAATAAAAACATCTAAATATGAAGCATCATGATAATTGTTCAAACTGAAGTCCTTCTTGAGCGACACATTTTTCCATTCAAGTCAATACAGAATTACAGACAGTATTTATGGAATTCTGATTTACTGTCAGGTGACTTTTGGCCAAACCACTGTATCCCTTTAGTATTTAAACTGGCCATATCCAGTGCCAAACATTGTACCTGCTTTATGTTCAAACTAGCCAGATCTGGTTTTTCACTCCAACTCAACAATGTCCTTCTAAAAATATACAATTGCATCATCAAAATCTCGAAACTAAAAGATAACCCCATGATTGATTCAAAACAATGTGAATAAACAAGCATTGCGTTAATCAGAGTAATGTGAATGTTAAAGGGTTTTACACACACACACACACACACACTAGTTCGTCCATTGTTGTCGACGATGACCAAGAGACATCACATGGGTGAAGAAGAGGGGGCATGGTGTGTCCAGCTGTGACCAATCAGTCTGATGCATGCTCAGAAGGCTCTGCTACAGGTTGGATCCTGGTGGTCTGTTGTAACTGAAGATGGAGTTTACTCTGGCTCCAGACTCATGCAGTTCACGTTCCCTTTGTGCCCCTGCAAGTCTGTTCCATATGAAGAAGGTAGCACCTCTGTCGGTGTGGCTTTACCAAGCAGGGCAGTCTTGTGCTTGCGTTTCCCTGGTATTAGGGTTGCTCTCAAAGCTCTTCAGTCTTCTACTAAAGCTTTGGGACCCTAACTTGAAGGGTTTTCGGTCAAACAAATCCACCTGAGTATTTGTTTCTCTTTTGAAGTCTGGTGCTTATTCTATTGGTCTCTTCTGCTAAATCTTTAAGTTACATGGATGTAAACAGACCAACACCAGTTGTCAAGCAGTAGGGTGGGAGGAGGACAGACACAAAGATAAACTATATATATATATACATATGTATATCTGTCTGTCATTGTTCAGTTTTATTTCAAGATTTCTTGCCAATAGAGAAAGCGCCAGTTTCTAATCCAGATCCAAGGTTCTTTCTTTGGAATTTCAACATCAACAACAGGGTATTTTTGTTTGTGTTTGTATGTGTGTGCATGCATGAATGTGTGTGCAGATTTGTATGCTTTGTTTTATGTATGTATTCTCATGCATATAGTTACATGTCTAGACGTGCTCATATATATTTAAATAATAAACTTCTGGAAAGTTTTACAGATTTTACAGTTCCAGTGATGGATTGGATCTGTAGTCTTCAAATTAGCTTTCTCCTGTCTGTCTGTATGTATAGACACACTCATGACAGGCTTCCACACAGTTTCTGTCTAACAAATCCACTTACAAGGGATAAGTTAGTCTGGGTCTATAATAGAAGCCCGAAATGCTGCACAATGGGACTGAACTCAAAACCACATTGTTGCAAAATGAGCTCCTTAACCGCACAGCCAGGCCTGCGTCTATTAAAATATATTTTCTATAATTCAGTCAGTATCTGATATAGAAGTTAAGATTTGAGTAGAGTTGAGGGTTTTCTCTTAGTTTCACCCCAATTATTTTTATAGTCCAGATTAAGGCAAAACTGAGAGTAGGCAGTCAACTTGTGACATAATGAACTTTGTCTGTCTTGAGAGAGAGAGAGGTTGATGAAATATGGTAGGGACGAGGCAGTAGGTGAAACTTTAGCTTGGAAATGCCTAAAAGAAGGTGCTTGTAATTAGATTAATTTATTTTTAATTTTTAGATTAAATCTACTTTATAAATTGTTTTTTTTATTGGTTTGTAAGATTCTTGATGCAAATTTGTATGTTGAAACACCAATCTTGTTGTGTCTTGGGCAGGTCATTACATCAATATTAATAACACATGCACTGATTCAATACTACTTCTTTATTATTAGTCAGTTGGTTAAATAGCTAACCAACTAGTCGATTGTTTGCTTAATGTACTCGTTAAGCAATCAATCACAATCTTGTTGTGACTTGGGAGGGTCATTACATCAATATTAATAACACACACATTGGTTCAATACCACCTCTTTATTGTTAGTCAGTTGGTTAAATATCTTACCAAATAATCAATTGGTTGTTTGTTAATCAAAATTCTTTGTCATTTTAGTGTTTCCCTCTCTCTCCAGGTCTTGCTCTGAGTCTGTCCAAGAATGGCTGAGAATTTATACAGTTTAACAAGAGCAAAATATAAAACTCCTTAGATCCATTTAACCCTTGAGCATTTAAACTGGACACATCCAGCCCGAATATTTCACTTGTTTTATGTTGAAACTGGCCAGATCCAACTTCTCACACCTTCCCTACAGTGTCATTCTAAAAATAAACAATCCCATCATTGAAAGTTTGAAGCTACAAGTTAATGCATGATTAATTTGATGCAATGTGAATAAATAAGCTTTTCATTTGACAGACTAAACTGAATGCTAAACGATTAGATTGATTTTGACTGATTTCAATATCTCTCCACCCATGGCCAATTATTTTCCAGTCATGATTCACTCTGTCAACCAATTCAGAGAGATAGAGATAGAAAGAGAGAGAGAGAGCAAATAGCCTTTACATGGAGCTGACTGGCAGTTGCTCCCACCCCACCACATCTGTTGCTTCCAACCTGATCTTAGACACCCATAAATGTTGTTCAAGTGTTGACACAAATCCACAGGCGCATTAATGTTACTCCACCTCCCAGCTCTCCTCCATTGCTAGGTTTAGTTACAGCGTTTTTTGGGACTTTGGGTGTTTTTTCTGTCCTTTTTTTCTTTACTATTCATTTTTACCCCCTTTTGTGTGTGTGTGTGACAGCTGATAGTGGAAATGTTTATGTGTTTGTATTTGAGCATGTATATATGTTAGTGTACAAACACACACACACACACAAGCTTGGTTGTCATGTTGATCATATAATGCAGTCTAACATTTTCATCCATTGTAAATCACTTACACAACCACCACAACAACAACATTCCTTTCTACTATAGGCATAAGGCTTGAAATTCGGTGGTGGGGCTAGTTGATTTCATTGACCCCCAAGGTTCAGCTGGTGCTTATTCCATTGACCTTGGTGGAGTTTGAACTAAGAAGGTACAGGCCATTAGGAAATGCCACTAAATAATAATTAATTCTTTTATTGGCCACAAGGGCTTTCATAAAGTTACACTGAGAGACAAAGACCAGCCAATACAATTGGGTTTTAAAAGCGTGTAAATAAAAAAATAACATAGAAAATTAAACAAATAAAACTCCCACTAGGGAGAGGTGCTTTAAGGTTACTCGTGGAAAACCTCACAAAAGTCATGGGTGCCTGACCAACAGGGCAAGAGCCTTTCTCTTTTTATTTTTCACAAGTGTATGCTCAGAATTGGTCCTTTGACATCGGCCATTTTTCCAACATTCACCCACCTTTCAGCAAATTTGCTAGAAGGCAACTCTTCTCTCTCCACCCTCACTTTCCTTTTCAAGGGAAACTTGAAAAAGTTTATGAGGGCTTGGCCAAAGAGGAAAGCAAGTATATTAGTTTGACGCTTGGGAAAAATGAAAAAAGTTTTTTACGTTTCGAGTCTATGCTCTTCAACAGAAATGAAGAAGAGAAAATAACAGAGAGAGAATGAGAAAAACTTGTAGATTTCAGTGGTCGAGCATAGCAAATATATATATATGATGGGCTTCTTTTAGTTTCTGCCTGTCAAATCCACTCACAAGGCTTTGGTCGGCCTAAGGCTATAGTAGAAGACACTTCTTCAAGGTGCCATACAGTGAAACTGAACCCCGAACCATGTGGTTGGTTTGCACCTATTTATATATTTTATTACTTTAGCTGGCAGAATCGGTCGAGTGTCAGGAAAAATACTTAGTGGTTATTTGTTCAAATGCTTTGTTCTGAGTTCAGATCCCACCAAGGTTGACTTTGTTTTTCATCATTTCAAGGTCAATAAAATAAAGTACTGGTCAGACACTGGGGTTGATGTAATTGATTTGCTCCCCACCCTTTCAAAACTGCTGGCTTGATGCTGAAATTAAAGCTATTCTTGTTGTTGTTGTTGAGGTGGCTAGTTGGCAGAATCGTTAGCACGCCAAGCAAAATGCTTGCTGGCATTAGTTCTGATTATTTATGCTCTGAGTTCATGCCGAGGTCGACTCTGCCTTTCATCCTGGGGGGTCAATAAATGAAGTGCCAGTGAAATACTGGGGTTAGGGTTAGTTCCCTTCCCCAAAATTTCAGGCCTTGTGCCTTTAGTAGAAAATATTGTCATCATCATCATCATCATCATTATTATTATTATTATTATTATTATTATTATTATTATTATTATTAAGGTGGCTAGCTGGCAGAATTGTTAGCATGCTGGACAAAATGCCACAAAGCATTTTGTCCATCTTTTCATTCTGAGTTCAAATTCTACTGAGGTTGATTTTGCTTTTCATCCTTTCAGGGTCAATGAAATAAATACCAGTCATATCCTAGGGGTGATTCAATCAAATATGTCTCTGCCCTGTTAATCTCAGCATTGTGCTTCTGTCAAGGATTATTATTTATTTCTTTACTGCCCACAGGGGGCTAAACATAGAGGGGACAAACAAAGACAGACAATAGGATTAAGTTGATTAGATCGACCCCAATGCATAACTGGTACTTATTTAATCGACCCCGAAAGGATGAAAGGCAAAGTCAACCTTGATGGAATTTGAACTCAGAATGTAAAGACAGATGAAATACCACAAAGCATTTTGCTCGGCATGCTAATGATTCTGCCAGCTCGCCACCTTATCAAAGATTATTATTGTTACATCAACATTTTGGACATTTCACGTGTGTCCAAGAAGAGTGAGTCAGATGCCAGAGATCTGAGGTGATAAAAGAGGGTCCTGAATAGGAGTAAGAGAACCATCTTAGGTAATTAGGTGGGTAGGAGGAGAGACCCCTAAATAAAATACTAGATTATTACTGTGATGCATCAAAAACAAGAGTCCTCTCTGTTTTCTGTCTCCTGTTTTTAATTGTTATTAAAATATGCCCGTTTAACCTCATTATTCTTTTTGCTGTCATTTACCGTTTATAAAATACTTTGGAAGATGACCTTTCTCTCTCGGTCTCTCTCTCTCTTTCCTTCTCCTCACCTTCCTCTGGAAGTAGTATTCAAAGAAGTTGATGAGGGCTTGGCTAAAGTGGAAAAATCTCTGTTCTCAAACCTTTTAAGCACATCAACCAAACAATTTCCTTTTAACATGATCACGAAATAGAGAAAGACTAGCGACCCTTCCTAAACAAAGAAAGGTGGTGAGCCAATCTTCACAATACCCTCAGTTGGTAACCTTGTTAATCCTACACATATCAGCTGCTGTTTGACACAAACCCACAAGTCAACACTGTACAGATACTGAAAATGTGAGCTAAATAGTTGTTCTCATCTTGTGCAGATTACAGACAGGTCCAACTGCTGGGACTTTTATGCCTGTAGTACTTGTTTCATACAGCCAAAGACCCCTCCCCACTTCTGTGGCACTCTCCAACCAAGGACTTTTGGGAGTTATTCATAATCCTCATCCTCAAAGTCTTCCAGAAGATATTGCTTACACTGTCTGCATCAACACTTATGTTCTCAGGCCATTATCATTCATTCTCTCTAATAATTCTTTATGAAATGTAAGGTTTGGTTTCCCTCTGACCACATTGTTCAGCTGGTTAACTGACTTCATAAAAAGCACAGCACTGAGCTTCCTCAGCCAGAGTTCAATCGAGGCTGATCCATTTTAATATATTCAAAATTATGAAGTCATATATCACAATTCCAAGAAACTTCATAGAAATTCAGGTCATCTTCAATGTAAGATTGCACTGTAGGGTGATCCATAAATATACCATTTACTGCTATCAATATCTCATTGTTTCACAATACAATAATCCCTTGACTATTGTGGGTATTGCGTTCCAAAATCCCCTGTGATAGGTGAAAATCCGCTAAGTAGAAACATTACTGTATATTTTTCTTTGTTATTTTTATAATTTGCATATATTTATTTTAATATAAATGCAAAACAACCCCACACAGGAATCAACGTAAGCTTAAAGAATAAACCGCAATATGGCGAGGGATTACTATACACACCAGGCAGGAGTATACTGGGCATGCTCAATAAACTAACAATGTTTACAATTTTATAAAATGTAACACGGGCAGAAATTATTGTAATAATTTGGTTTCAGACTTTTTGTTTATTCAATTTATCTACATTATATAATAATAATAATAATAATAATAATAATAATAATAATAATAATAGCACTCAGAGAGTGTAAACCTCTGCCAAGGCAACACCAATGTCCTATCAATGATTAGCCAGAGATGATTTTTAAAATGAGAATATTTGAAATAAACTCGACTGATTTCACAAATGAGAATACTAAAAATGAACCTGACTGCTCTCAAAAATTAAGTAAAAAAAACGGAAAAATAATCTAGAATCCTTGTCTGGTATCGGATTGATCCCAAAATCTAATCAGTTCGTGCCAGTCATGAGGCCAGCCATCCCTGAAAGTTTCATCCAAATCCATCCAGTGGTTCTTGAGATATCTTGTCCATAGACAAACAAACATGACTGAAAACAATACCTCTACCTTCGCTAAGGCAGAGATATTAATAATAATAATAAGAAGAAGAAGAATAAGACACCCTGATGCAGTACCAGGCAATGGCTCGCATCTTAACTGATTGGAAGTGTCATCATGTACATTGTTTTATCTTGGTATAAAAGGTGGGCTTCAGCAAATATTCTGCTAAATACCACTGATTTGCTTGTCAGTTGTTGGACCTTAACCAGTTGAGCAAGTCCCTTGGTGGCTGACGATATGTGCATGAGTAGAAGTAGTGGGGGAGCATCATAGCTATATGTTGAGAGGAATTCTTTGGGGTTTGAATAATTCACCTCTGAAAACATGGGTGTTTCATTCAACATCCTTAAACAACCCTTATTCAGGGATCTTTTGAGTGGGATGGGCTACTCAACCTGAAGGAAATTCTAACTGCAAGGTCATGTGCTGTTTATTTTGATATGAGATCACCATGTCGCACACATATGGTTGTGATGTATGTGCCTGGTGTACCCTTATCAGATGGGTAGTCATAATGGGTTTACTGGGCTTTGTATAATTGTACCCCAGTGTCACTTTGGCATGCACTGCTTTCTCACTCAACAACAACAATAATAATAATAATGATAATAATAATAATAATAATAATAATAATAATGAATGCTTTCCACTATAGGTACAAGGTGTGAAGTTTTGTTGGGGAGAGGGGCAGTCGATCACATTCAACTTCAGTGCTTGATTGCTACTTATTCTATTGACTCTGAAAGGATAAAAGATAAAGTTGATCTTGGTAGAATTTGACCTCAGAACGTGAAAACAGATGAAATGCTGCTAAGCAGCATATTGTCCAGTATGCTAACAATTCCTCCTCCTCCTAATCCCCCCACCACCGCCACCACAGTGAAAGAATAAGATGTATTTATATTTTTTATCATTTGCTTATTTCAGTCATTGGGCTGAGGCCATGGCGGAGCACTGCCTTGAAGAGGTTTAGTGAAAGAAAGAAGAAAAAAAATTGACTCTGTACTTATTTTTTTGGAGTCCTGTACTTATTCTATTGTTCTCTTTTGCTGAAACTGCTAAGTTACGGGGCTGTAAACAAACCAACACTGGTTGTCAAGAGTTATAGGAAAGGACAAACACAGACACACACAGACATATGCATATGATGGGCTTCCACACAGTTTTTATCTACTGAATTCACTCACAGAGTATTGGTTGGTTCAGAGCTATTGTAGAAGACACTTGCCCAAGGTGCTGTACAATGAGATTGAACCTGAAACCATTTGGTTAGTTACAAAGCCAGCTTCTTAATGACACAGTCATACTTTTGCCTATCCAGCTTTAAAAAAAAAATTTAAATACATTTACTCTACACCAACAGAAGCACTCCATAAAGATATCATCATCATCATTTAATGTCCGTTGTCCATGCTGGCATGGGTTGGACGGTTTGACTGGGATTGCATGCTGGAAGGCTGCGCCAGGCTCCAGTCTGATTTGGCATGGTTTTCTATGGCTGGATGCCCTTCCTAACAACAACCACTCTGAGAGTGTAATGGGTGCTTTTATGTGCCATCAGCACAGGTGCCATTTGCATGACACCAGTGTCTGCCATGACTGATTTTGCTTGGCTTGATGGATCGTCTTCTCAAGCACGACATAATGCTAAAGCTCAACACCTGAATGGAGCTTGGCCACTTTTCCTCCATGAGGCCCAATGCTCAAAAGGGTCTCAGCCACCTTGCCTCAGTGAGGCCCAACACTCGAAAGGAACTTGGCCAGTTTGCCTCCACAAGGCCCATGCTCGAAAAGAACTCAGCCACTTTGTCTCCATGAGGCCCAATGCTCGAAACCGTTACTGTGCCAGGCGAAATGCTTAGTGGCATTTCATCTATTGTTACATTCTAAGTTCAAATTCCACCTAAGTTGACTTTGCCTTTCATTGTTTTGGGGTCAATAAAGTAAGTACCAGTTGAACCCTGGAGTTTTTGCAATTGACTTACCCCACCTCCCACCAATATTACTGATTATAGTATTATATCATATTTTTATCCTTTACTTGTTTCAGTTATTAGACTGCAGCCATGCTGGGGAACTGCCTTGAAGAAGGTTGATCAAACAGATCAATCCTAGTACTTATTATTATTTTGTAAAGCCTGATACTTATTCTATTGGTCACTTTTGCCAAACTGCTAAGTTACAAGGATATAAACACATCAATTTATTAATTTTATAATATGATATTGATATAATAATATTGTTATTACCTCACAAATGATTTTTGCAGTTTGAGGCCAGGAAAACAGCTCTGCTGCTTAGTTTCTAGCTGTGTTAGGTATTTTCCTTGCTCAAGGCTTGTCATAACTGGTTTGTTGTAGCAAAACTATTTTCCGGTCTAATGCTTTTCCAACTGCTCTTCATAACAGATGACATTCTACGAGAGCAATCTTTCACCCTCTGTAACACAATCCCTCTTGAGCTAACAAACCAAAAAGAAAAAAAGCCAAAATATATGTTTACATGTATGTGTTCCTTAATAGGTACAGAAATGGGAATGATGATGGTGGTGGTGGTGGTGGTGGTGATGATGTTAGATCAATCATATGTTATGACATTTGATATGGCTGGATACTATTCTAAGGAACAGAACGATGTAGCTAATGTTGGTAACATGAAGCTTATCTGCCAACCCTCCCCCACTTATGTCTACAAGAACGTTTCTAAATAAAGATGTTGCAATAAAATAAATAAATAAAAATACGGAGTTTTTCTATTGACACAGACCTGTGGAAGAGTAGGTGGGGGAGCATGTCAATGCTACTGATACTTACCTGATTAACCTTTGGCGAAGTGGAAAGAGAAAGTTGAACTTATTGTGATTTGAACTCATATTGGAGAGTGAGAGAGCAAGCGAGCTAAATGGTGCAAAACATTTTTACTGATGCTCAACTGATTATTACATTTGTCACTATTATAACCACCACCACCACCATCATCACATCTCCCATTCCCACACACTGGCAAGGGTTGGGTAAATTTACTGATGCAGTATTATCTTGCTGGCTGCTCTCCCTGTCACCAACCCTTACCTGTTTTTCAACTCAGATATTGTTTATTCATCTGGTCTTCACATGCCCGGACCACCAAGTTACCACAACGTATGGTTGAAAGACGTAACATCACATTCACACACTTACATGTATGCATGCATGTGTATGAGTGAATGGTTTCTGATTGAAATGCACGGTCAGCTATTTTAAGGAGAGGAATTAGCTGATACCATCAAGTCCAGTACTTGACTGGTTCTTAATTTTAATTGATACCAAATAGATGAAAGGCCAAGTTGACCTTGGCAGGATTTGAACTCAGAGTATAAGGAACCAGAATAAATATAGCAAAGCTTATATTCTAATGCTCTAACAATTCTGCCAGGGTACTGACTAGACTGAGGGTTACATGGTTCATTTCCATAGTTTGTCTTTGGTGCAGCATTGTTTTCCTGTAAAAGACACTTCACTGTCACCTATATGTTTCACCTCTCCGTTAGTATTTATTGTGGTGACAAGCAGCTTGCTATTAGTACAGGCTGTGTTTATAATTAATAAGTATTGGCCCTTAATTTTCTCCAATGGTCTGGAGAAGGGATCAGTAGTACTGTAGTGAGGCCTATACAGAATTTTGGACCATAGTTCTTGGATTTTCCTCGCCCAAAATCATCTAATGTATCTCCATAAAAGGAAAAGTATGACCATAAAAGTACGAACATAGCTGAACCAATCAGCACTGGATGATCTTTATGGTTGATGTGGTAAACTTTGAAGGAAGCATGAAAGTTTTCTTACCAAACATTTTTGCTGAAAATTATAGAAGGGTGGCTTACAGCTGTAAAAGCTGGCAAATTCAACCTCAGGCCAGAGCCACCCAGCTGTCTAGTGGAACTTATCATTTGTCTCGGCGTATTGTTCTCTCTCCCCCTCTTTCATTTTTCTTAAGTAGCTTACGTGATGCTCAACAAAAGGCACCAACATACAAGTGTTGAGTAACACTTGTAACAGTTTCATATAGTGATTAAAATTCCTTATACTACTTTCGTAATGTATCCAGCAAGTTATGTACAGCAGACTCTTAAGTGTTATGTTCGTTGAACGTTGATTCAATTTATTGAATGGACATTACTTGTTATAGTCAGTTTTCATTGCAAGCTATGGGGCCTGCTACTGGTACCTTGTAAACCAGAACAACCCGTTCCATGGTCGCGTGGTCGGCGACTAAACCGGCTTCCCCCCTTGAGTAGATTGCTTCTCTTGTCAAGAGGGCGTTTAGACACTCAGCAGGACTAAAAAACAAGAAAGATGGATGAGCTCCTTGTGGGCCAACGTCCATCCAGTTGGAGGAAGCAATAGCAAATCACCCCCAATGTCTCTGTCAAGAAAATACTACAAGGAAGTCAGAACAAAGTAACACTGTGGTGTTCATCCAATGGGAGAACTCGCCTTTAATCGAGAAGACTTGCGTTGTAGCCTCGTCAATGCGTGCGATACAAGACGATGGCAACGTTACTTGTAAATATAATGATGTATGTTAATGAAATAATTGAAAAGTCATTAAAATTTTAGTGTTTATTGTCTTCATTCACAAACTACTTAATATTGTGAAAAGCCAACGAAAACTATACGACAAACCATAATACTAAATATTTTGTTTGAGATACCTATTTTAATTTTAAACCGCAAACGCATTTTTTCTTAATTACATAACATAAAGATTCAATTGATTGATCTCCAATCGTCATCAGCTGTCTTATTTCAGAACGTGTACGTAATACCAAACTAGATTCGAATTATGGACCGTCATATCTAAACTATGGGTTAATAACGTTATTACCCATCAGACTACCGGCGCATGAACGAAAGGCATTGGTAGTCTGGTGGTCATGAACTAACTACACTCCCAGAGAAATCAAAGATCAAACCAAGTGAAACTAAGTGCCAATGTTATATTAAAAAAAGTTTTCAAGTGAGAATGGGAGTTACGAAAGATTATAAATTCATTAACAACTTATCTCAGTTATTTGATGAGGTAGCGTTTTTTTTTCTTTCTCACTGTAAGAGTACAGTTAATTTATGACATAACTATACATGCACACACAGGCATTCAAGACATGGGGTCATTTTGACATTAATTGGACAGGTCTACGTGTTTAGAGAGGCCTGGATAGATCCATGGCCCGAATATTTGATAGCATTTGAGCTATAACCATCTAAAATATTTTATTGAAATGAGATACAGACCTAATAAGCTGTCCTTTGTTTTTAACGTGGTAGGAAGTGTCTCGTTGGAGGTTTTTTTGTGTGTTCATGGAGTTAGCTACATGTATTTGTCACTTTATATATTAGGAATTAACCTTCAAATAATTTCTAGCCACCTTGGTACTCATGTAACATGTCTCTTTCACATTGTCAATTGAATAATTTAAAGTTGTGTGTAGCTAGTCCTTTCATGCGCCAAAGCATGTGTCTAATATGTTTGTGTGTGTATGTGTGTATATAAAACCACAGTTTAAGGGGATAAGTTTCAGCTAGCCATAAACCACTCCCCCAACAAACGATAATGTAATTCGATGCGGACACACAGACGCTAAAAGGTGTGGTTTGGTTTTATTATTATTATTGAAATCTATATCTCATTACAGGCTTGTCACTTTCTGTTTGAACGAAGCACTTTTTTCTATAACGAATAAAATCGCGTCTATTTCTGTTGTCAATCGTACCCTGCTCTGCCTGTTCTTGGCCACACAAACTCTAAATCTACTTGCAAACCTATCAGATATGCTAGGAATTCATGAGCATAAATTTATTTCATCTTTCATTGAAAGTAACGTTGAACGTCATGTTTATAATTTAGTAGATAATTCGATCCCAGATTGTAGCCTTTCACTACATTGGCGCTTCTAATATCATTGAGAAAGATATGAATGTAACCCCCATTCCCACTTTAAAATATTTAAGGCTCTGATCAACATCTAAAAAGTTTCTTTCTTATTATATTCAATTTCTTTTTATTCTACAATTTCTAAAGAAAGAAAATCCAGAAGTGTTGAGCCCTTAACCCCCCTCTCTGCATCCCTAAACATAATTTTAAAGAAAAAAAAAACGGTTTTTCTGTATCTCTTTTTATTCTATTAAAAACACGTTTCTGTACCCCTAAACACTATTTTCTTTCCTTTTTTCTTAAAAAAATGATCTTTCTGTACTTCTAAACATTTTCTAAAAAATAAATAAATAAATAAAAAGTCTGTTTTATGCTGCTCAACACTTTTCCTTTAAAAAAAGTTCTGGTTTCTGTAACCCTAAATTCTAAACAAGGCAATGAAGAAACGTCTACGCTAGTAATAAATAGTTAAATCACTTTAAAATCACATCTGGATGTCTTGAAAATGGAGGATAATTAGATAATGTAGTTTAGAAAGAGGAACTGGTTGTGGTTGGATTACCTTTGACCAAAAAATATTTGATGATTTCCTGTCTGTGATTGCTGATAATTTTTCATCTCTAATCAGCTAAAATTTTATTTGTTTTTACTTTCCTAATGTGTTACATTTTATCTAGTGAAAGATAAATTAAATATAATCCTTACAATGTTTTCTGTATTACTTTACTCATCTCCTAAAATATGAAAATATGGATTTCTTTTGGTTAAGTCATACACAAGCAAAAAAAAAAAAGAAAAGAAACCAGGCAAGGCTGTGGTTAATAAGTTCATTTCTAAACCACGTGGTCCTGTGTTCGATCGCATTTTGCAGGTCATATCGAGCAAGTATATTCTCCTATATAAAACCCTCGGGTTGGGGATAATCTTGATCTTTCCTAAGCAGTATACAAAGGTGAATTAAAGGGACGTTAAAAGGGAGTCGATATATTGGGATCGAGGGGTGGGTCGGGATACCTGACTGACAAACTCTTGCAAACCACAACAACCAAAAATCAACTATCCAAAGAAATTATCAACTTATTTCCTGATATTGATCGTTATTTTGTCACATGATCACTTCCCTTTATTTACTTTTCTGAAGAGAAATATAATTTACCTTAAAAGCTGTGACGACGTAAAATATATCATTGAAATGCCAATCCTTAAAATATACGGAGAGAAAGAGAGAACAACAATAATAATAAGTTTCTAATAATAATAATAATACCACCACCACCACCCACGTTTTATATTTGTGGGTATTAGGCACGTTGCTCTTCATTCGAGATATAGTTGCTCGTTCATTCATTAACTATGGTTGATCTTAATGATACTTCAAATAATATAGCCGTTCAAATTTCACTCAAGTGAAAGTCTTTTCTTTCACATTCAATTAACTTTTTCAGTCATGGCTTCAAAATTACTTCGACTTTTTAAACAAGTGAGTTTAAATATTAATAACTTTAAATTACCTTTTTTAATTTCTTCACCTTTTTCGCTTTATGTTCTCTTCTTTCACCTTTTCTTCTCTTACATAGTTTCACTATCAAAACTTTTCTCGTTTTATTTGTATCGTGTTCGATAAAATTTTCAAATAAGAACCACTAAAACCGTATACTTTAAAAGAAAACTGACTGATATGGTGACGTTCATGTTTTTCCAAGGAACGAGCAAATAATGGCTCAGTTCGCCGTCAGCTTATTTCTTCTTAGTCTTTAGAATTTGGCAACGGCTCCTTTGGTTACATCTTCGGGCTTTCGACGATGTTCTTTACTAAAAAATAAGAGATGGACCTTGTGACGAATCAAAAAGGAGCCATTTATCTATTATTAAATACACTCATATATATTAGTTATAATTCCAACTAAGGAAATAATCGAAAAGCCAGAATTTTCCAATTCTATAACAGTAAAATCGAAAGTTTTTTTCTCTTTTCTTTATGAAATATCTGAAACATTTGTCGTTAAAAGTTGTTGATATTATTAACTTATATTTAATGAGATTTCTGAATATTTTTACGTGTTCCAAGTGTTTCTTCTAAGATATTTGAATATATTTAGGTTTGTTAATTAACATGCATATTAATAACAATAAAAAAAAAAAACGATAGTTTTTCATTCGACTCAACGAGAGCACCTCTTCGTGATGACTCAACTTGCTAGAAATAGCGTCCAAATTTGCGTCATATCACACTTTTCACCCCATAGGACAATATAGTCTTAGATACACAAAAACACTGGATGGTCACGACTGGGACACCTTTTATTATAGATTTGTTCGGTTAGGGCTGACCTGGGGTTAAACAGGTAGCGATAGTATTGCAGCGCAAACACAATTTTCTTACTTTTAATTAGATCCCTGTATGAAATTGTAAAAAAATCGCCGGGGATATTAATCAATTAAAGTATAGTTAATTACTTTTATTTCATATTTTTCATGTTTTTTTATGCTAAAAAGAAGCTATTTTAAGACTTTCCTGTGTGTTTGTGTGTGGCAAAAAAATGGATCGATAGAATAAGTACCAAAGGCACGAAATTGTAAGGATCTTTTGGACATTGACTGATGAGGAATTAGCTACGAATTTTCTGTTTGTTGTGTTTTTGCTGAATTTTTTAAATATTAAAAAATAAGTACTGGGGCCGATTCATTCGACTAAGAATTCAAGGCAGTGCCCCAGTATGACCGCAATCTAATTACTGAAGCAAGTAAAAGATTATCCACACACACACACACACACACAGGTATGTATATCTGTATGTATATGAGATCAATAGTTTTGTTGATCTGCAAGTTGTTCTTTTTTGGTGTTGTGCAAAAATGGATGAATGTTCCCTTCTGGTTGAGAGTCAGGGAGGGGGCCCAGATACAACCATCACTCCTCACCTTTCAGTATTGCAGGGCTATGCCCTGCCAGGGCCCTCCCCATCTGGTCGTATCACTCCATCTACCTCTTTGCTGTTCTCAAGCCTGTTTTCTGTCAGTCTTGTGCCTGAGGTTGTGGACCCAGATTTCTAGCCTACATTAGCTTAATACAATATCTGATAGGGTGGCTTTGGTGGTGTTGATGGGCCCTTAACCCCTGTTCAACTTGCAGGGGGGGGTACTGTTGTGATATATGTTGTGTTTTGGGTATTTTTTAAGACCAATCCCTGTCCATGTCTGAACAATAAGGATTTTATTAGTCCCAACTCAAAAAGTAAAACAATCACCATCATCATCATCATTATTATTTAACATCCGCTTTCCATGCTGGCATGGGTTGGATGGTTTAACTGAAAACTGGTAAACTGGGGACCTGCACCAGGTTCTGATCTGGCAAGGTTTCTATGGCTGGATGCCCTTCCTAATACCAACCACTTAACAGAGTGTAGTGGGTGCTTATTATGTGCTACCAGAATGGATGCCGTTGACCTGAAACCAGCATCAGCCACGACTATGGTCTCACTTGGCTTGACAGGTCAACATCGCCAAAGGTCTTGGTCACCTGTCACTGCCGTCATGAGGCCCAATGCTTAAATGGTGCTTTTTATGTGCCAGTTAGAGAACGTAAGTACCAAAAATGAATACGGCAAGGTGTTCTTTCCCCTGCTTTAATGAGTCTACCAAATCCCTGTTTTATGTGACGAGACTGGATCATTGAATTACAAAGAAAGTCTACTTCATGGGCCTTGGTCTTGAGTCAACCTATAATTAAATGACACCAAAATGTCACATGGGGTGATTGAGCCCAGAACCTCATGGTTGTGAAGATAACCCCTCAGCCATGCCTGTGTCCAATACCAGTAATAGCAATCTTAACTCAAGAGTTGATAGGGAAGGAGGCAATGCAACCATGACTTGTATCTAGTTTTTTTCTTTTATTTCTGAGCCATTTCAGTATGCATATCTATGACACCAGTGTTGTGTAAGAAACATTTTGATTAATACTAATTAATCAAAAGGTCTGGCTTCCATGCCAGTGGCACGTAAAAAGCACCATTTGAGCGTGATCATTACCAGGGTTGCCTTACTGGCACTTGTGCCGGTGGCATGTGAACAAGACATTTGAGCCAGCGCCGCTGGACTGACTCCTGTGCAGGTGGCACGTAAAAACACCATTTGAGCATGGCTGCTGCCAGTACCGCCAGACTGGCCCTCGTGCTGGTGGCACGTAAAAGCACCCACTACACTCAGAGTGGTTGGCGTTAGGAACGGAATTCAGCTGTAGAAACTCTGTCAGGTCAGATTGGAGCCTGGTGCAGCCATCTGGTTCGCCAGTCCTCAGTCAAATTGTCCAACCCATGCCAGCATGGAAAGTGGACGTTAAACGATGATGATAATGATGATAAATTATAACGAGCACTCAGAGAGCGCAAACCTCCACCAATGCAACACCAACATCCTCTCAATGATTAACTGGAGATGATTTGTAAAATGAGAGTATCTGAAATAAAATCAATTGCTCTCACGAACAAGAATACTAAAAATAAACCTGATCGCTCTCAAATGGAAAAATAATTCATATACCTTGTCCGGTACCTGATTGATCCCAATGGGAGTCATGGAATGACTCCCATTGGGAATCATTCCATAACTCCTAATGTGTGCAGTGGTTGTGCAGGCCGTGTTTGTAATGCTGAGTGTGTGTTGTCTGGGTAATGCAAATATTTACATGACTTGAGCGCACATGTGTCAGTAAGTGTTTGGGAGTCACTACGTAAAAGTTTTGGAAACACTTGTTGAAATGCAACAGGAACTTTGGTAGAGAAACGTAATTGAACACAAAAATTATAATTGTAATGAAATGTTTACAGTATCATGGTTGGAAAAATATGGATCCATAACATCTGCTAATACACTTTGAGTGAGAGGTGAAGAGAGAGGAGATGAGATACTAATACAGGGAAGGAGATGTAGTGAGAGTAATAGCCATGACTGAGAGGAAGTGAGAGAAAGTAATGACAATAAGAAAGCCAAAACGAAGTGGCAAAGAGAGCGTCGTATGAATGAGAAAGGAAGGTGTGATAGATGAATAATGAAGGAAGGAGTGAAAAAGTATATGTATGTAAAAGAGAGGTATGTTTGAGTGCATGTGTGTGTGTACAATGGAAATGGGATGGTAATGTTCACCGCTGAAAATGTATGAGTATATGTGTGTATGTGTGTGCATATACAAAAGAACTATGTGAAACTTTACATATACATGTAAAGAAAATATAAAAAATAATCCAGAATCCTTGTCCGGTACCGGATTGATCCCAAAATATGAGACCATGCCAGTCACAAGGCCAAACATCCCTGAAAGTTTCATCTAATCCATCCAGCAGTTTTTGAGATATCTTGTCCACAGACAAACAAACAATACCTCTGCCTTCGCTTAGGCAGAGGTAATAATAATGTGTAATAAATTACAGTTTAATTGGTAAAACAATGAGAAAATGTCTTGAGTTTCTGTTGATCAAAGACAGTACCATCTGCATATTTGAGATAAAGGTTGGTGCTCACACTCTATTGACATTTCTAGCATGTCATCAATATCTCGTAAGATCTTCTGTGTGTGTGTGTGTGTGTAGGTTAACCTTTTTTGTTACCATATTTCACTTGAAATACTTTGGTTTCAATTCATAATGAAAATAATGAAAAATTTAGTAGAATAACTTTGTCCTTATTTAGTGGATTGGTATCAAAAGGTTTAAATATGCTAGAAAGTGGTTCCCAAAATTATTTCGTCATAGAACCCTTTACCAATTTTTCATTAATCACAGGATCCATACCTGTATTGTACTTGTAATCCACATCACCTTAATTCTTATACAATAAATGAAACAAAAATTGAATTTTTTTTCAACATCATTATTTTGACATGGACTTTTCCATGCTTGTTTGTCAAAGCAAGATTTTTTTAAATGTTCAGATGCCCTTCCTTTTGCTAACCCTCACCTATTTCTCAGCAAAGTAATATTTCCCAGGTAGTCAGACATGTTTTTATGAAAGACTGGAAACAAATGACACCACTTGTGTGACAGTGATGCTTATTTACAACCATCATACAATGACAAAGAGACAAAGAGACCCTCATATGGATGCATGCAGACATATACATACAATAAGCTTCTTTCATTTTCCATCTATCAAATCTACTCAACAAGACTTTTGTCAACCCAGGGCTACAGTAGAATGTAACCATGTTTTCCCTCTAATGCAAGACACCGTTTTATGTCCCTTACTACTACTGCCCCTTCTCAGTTGAGGGATCTTGTTTGTCTTGCAAGATAGTCAGTGACCCCACTACTGCTGGTACCATGTAAAAAGCATCCAGTACACTCTTTTATGTGGTTGGCATTAGGAAAAGCATCTAGTCATAAAAACCATGCCAAAACGAAGACCAGAGTTTGGTGCAGTCTTCTGACAGAAAACAGATGATGCTAAATGATAATGATGAAGATGATGACTTACTCAAGATGTCATGCAGAGGGACTGAATCTGAATCCATGTTACCATTATTTTATAAAATAAATTTTTTATTACACTTTATTGAAATGCCTTTGTTTTACAAAATGCCAGAAATTTTTCGTGCAACCTATGAAAGTCTCTGTCAAATATCTCTAGTTTTGACAGACAAACATTCATATTTGTATGTTTTACTCTGTTGAATATCTTGGTACTGTTAGTTTATAAAGTATCTATAAAAATTATGATTAGGATTATTATTATTAAGGTGTCAAGCTGACAGAATGGTTAGCACACCGGGCAAAAAGCTTAGCGGTATTTACCTGTTGCTACGTTGAGTTCAAATTCCGTCGAGGTCAGCTTTACCTTTCATCCTTTTGGGTCGTACTAGTTACGCACTGGGGTCGATATAATCGACTTATTCTTCTCCCCCAAGCTGCCCTTGTGGCAAAAATTTGATATTATTATTATGGTTACAGCTTGTTCGCATTTTTATGTTGGCAATAAAAAAAAAAAGTTTAATGGCAAAAGTACAGAAGTTGCACAATAATTTAATTATGCAATTTCTGTTCATTTGTCATTCATTTATTAATTAATGTTACAGCTGTGTACTGAATTGCTCGTTTATATTAGAGTCCAGAGCAAAGGAAGTTGGACAATTCACACCTTCAGGTCTTGCTCATTAGTTATTGGTATTTCGCATACAAATAAATGTAGGCACAGGCTTACTTTTGAACCATGTGATTCCAAGTTCATTCCGACTGTGTCATACCTTGAGCAAGCGTCTTCTACTCTAGCCTCAGGTTGACTAAAGTCTTATGAATGGATTTGAGAGATGGAATCTGAAAGAATCCTGTCGTAATGTATGTGTGTTTTGTGTGTGTGTATTTGTGCATGCATGTGTATACCTGTGTATACTTGTTTCCTTGCCTTGACAGCATGTGATAGTTGTAAATGAGTGTAAATGAGTCATGCAAGCACCATTATTCATTTCCAATGTTCTGCCTTGGAAACAAACAGATGATGGTTGGTGACAAGAACAACATCCAGTAATACAAAATTTAATTCCTGCAGACATGGGAAAATGGGCATTAAAATGATAAAGATAATGATGAAATATCATCATCATCATCATCGTTTAACGTCCGCTTTCCATGCTGGCATGGGTTGGACAGTTTGACTGAGGACTGCTGAGCCAGAAGGCTGCACCAGACTCAATCTTATCTGGTAAAGTTTCTACAGCTGGATGCCCTTCCTAACACCAATCACTCTCAGAGCATAGTGGGTGCTTTTATGTGCGGCACTGGCAACGACCACACTTGAATGTTGTTTTCCACGTGTCAGTAAGGCGATGCTGGCAATATACAAAAAACAAATAAAATTTTGTGTGCCTTGGGGCGAGGTTATTCCTGATGTATCAGGCAGGGCTCTTTTAATGTAACTGAGATAGAATTATACATACACTACAATAGCTGGAATGTATAATTATTCCACTTCATCACTGGTCAAGCAGTTTTGTGGTAACACAGGTAGTTTAACTGAAGAACAAGGTGTATTCCATACAAAATGTCTTTGCAAACTGTTGGTTTATTGCACCTAAGTCATTTATGCAATGTCATATAATCACCAATATAGATTACAGCAAATAAGCAGGATATATATTTATATGACCAAATTCTTTATTCCAGAAGCATATTAAAAAAGAAAGAAATGCTAGATGATATGTAACCGTGTATTAAGGTGTGATTGTTGGGCAGATAAATTGTTAGTGTATGAAAGCAACAATGTCTGTGTTGAGACCTAGTTGTCTAGTCACTCACTGTATTACTCTATTCTTGCACATTATGCTCTCTCTCTCTCTGTATATGTGTGTTAGGTTGACTCGGACTTCCAATTTTTGTAGCTTATTCAGCCATTGATTGAAACTGGTTGAATAAAGTGTGAGAAGACAACCCAATGCATAAAATATATTGACTCTACTACAGCTTTTGTGTCCTTCCATCATTAGATGTTTGTTGGTATCTATAACAGTCCTCACATTAACATTATTGCTGAGAGAAAGCTATCCCCGAAAGGTTGGGCAGAGGTGGCTAACGTGTATATCGCTTGACCACTATCGGATTACTCTGGAGCGTATACTCTCGCTCTTCTTGTGGAAGGGACACATCCTGATGGTCAGACAGTCTATCTGCTGTCAACACCTGCTGAATGGTGGCCTTGGCTTGCCGTGGTTGATGACATGCAGACATGGGTTGAGGCCATGACATCTCCAGTGCTTCCTTGATAGTGAACAGGTGTGGTCGCCATTTGCTAGACATGTGTTTCCACAGCTAGTTTCTTGAATGGAGCTGCAGTCCTAGGTAGGGGGAACATTTGAAAAGTGGAATGTCTTCAAGCGCTTACAGCCCTGCACTAGGTGGAACATATATATATATATAGGGAGAATTCACAAAAAAACAACAGACAAAGACAGGTGGTGTTGAAAACAAATAGATGTTTTAGTATAACGCTCGAGAATTGAGAAAGTCTTTAAAGGGATATATATATATATATATATATATATATATATATATATATATATACATAGGGATACTATTTATAACTTACTCCATCAAAAGTGAAACTCTTAAAAATGAAACAATACAAAAGTGAAACCATTAAAGGTGAAACAATATAAAAGTGAAACTATAACTTATTTCGTTGAAGGTTTCACTTTTATTCTTCGAGGTTTGAGATGTAATTATGGAAACTGCCAATAATGCATTGTTTTAATTCAAAAAAAGTTTACACTCCTGGAGTCTCGTAGTATTACCATGTAAAATTTGATTTGGTGAGCCATTTGAGAATGTGTTGGGAACAGACAGAGGTACAACGTCATCGCCGCCACTACTGCTGACGAGGTAGTGAGCTGGTAGAGTCGGTAGTGGCAAAATGCTTTGTGGTATTTCATCTGTCTTTATGTTCTGAGTTCAAATCTGGCTAAAGTCAACTTTGCCTTTCATCCTTTCGGGCCTTAATAAGGACCAGTTGATTCCTGGGGTCCATTCGATTGACTAACACCTTCCTCTGAAACTGCTGGCCTTGTGCCAAAATTTGAAACCCTTAAGGCAGCATGCTGCCAAAATTCGTAGCATGGTGGACAAAATGCTTTGGGCACTTTGCTTTCTGAGTTCAGATGCCACTGAAGTTGCCTTGCCTTTCATCCTCTCAGAGTCCATAAAACAAGTACTAGTTGAGCACTGGGGTTGATGTAATCGGCTAGCTCCCCTCCCCCAAAATTTCAAGCCTTGTGCTTATAATAAAAAGAATTATTATTATTATTATTATTATTATTATTATTAGCTGAAGTTTGTTGAATTATTTATCTGAATCTCACATTGCTGTTTATCTAAACAATTTGTTTGAATAATTAAACATGAAACTTGGAATGATGATTCAGTTTCTAATAAAAATTTACTAACTCTGCCTCAGACATTGTGTACTTTTTTCTTCATTTCTTCACCAGTCTGTGTGTGTGTGTGTTTGAACTAATCATCTTGGTTTTCTTAAACCTCAGTTTGTATCTTCACAAGAATCATAAATTTTCCTTTTATTCTATGGAATGTCAAATATTAGAGAGAAACAGGTATACTTTTTTTGCCTCCTTTTGATTTCCTTAAAGTGCAACTCCCTTAAATCAGAATTAACTTGAGTAGTTACTAAACTTGACTGTGTTTTTACAGTCTTTCCTTTCCTTTTTCTATTGTAATTTGTTAGAATCTGAGATATAAAAATGTCTGTATCATTTCTTCATCTTTGAAGAGAAATTGTAGAACTTAAATGGAATCTTTTATAGGTTTGTTACCTTGTGTAAGATTTCTTTAAATTGCTTAGTCTTTGATTAGCTCTTGCCAGCTGTTTATTCTTCCACTTAAACAATTCTCTGTTTACTAACAAGAAAATTGGATAAGTTAGAAATGATGAACAATCTACTTTCATTGTAAGCAACACTATTCTTTCCTGTAACAATTCCAAATAAAAAAGAAGACCAAAAGATATATTTGCTGTGTATATCGGAACAAACCCATTCCACTTACCATATTTACTTGGGATTATTTTTGCACTGCAAAAGTTGGGGTGTGGCTCATACATGGGGCAAAGCTAAAGCCATGAAGGGAAAAAGTTTTGTACCAAGACTGTACTGATGGGTGTGATGTATTACACATAAATATTGTAATTTATTACAGAGATGTACTTGCATAGCAAGTGACCTGATCTGAGATCGTGTGCTGGAACGAAAACAATTGCAGCGTGGAAGGTGTTTATGAGCCATTTAAGAAACACACAAAGTCCGTTAGATTCACTTCAACATTTAAATTTAATTTGCCAAAATATTTTCGTCACTTTGAGACCGCGACCTGTTCACTGACAAAATTGAGATGTAGCATGGAATTTTGTCAGTGAACAGGTTGCGGTCTCAAAGTGACGAAAATATTTTGGCAAATTAAATTTAAATGTTGAAGTGAATCTAACGGCTTTTGTATGTTTCTTAAATGGCTTATAAACACCTTCCACGCTGCAATTGTAATTTAGTTTCTTATAAAATGTTTTCAAACTCCTGTCCCCACCCACCCATCTATAATTATTATTGTTGAGATATATAAAGACTGTTTTTGCATAATGTCATGAAATTGAGCAGGATCAAGGCATGTGGAAGGATTACATATTTCAAGTCTATCCAACATCTTCCAACAGGAAAAATGTACATAAAACTATGATGAAGAACAGTTTAACTTCAATATTGGTCTAGTCAGTGCCAACCAAAGCCCTGTGAATGGATTTGGTAGACAGAAACAAGAAGTCTATTTTGTATGTGTGTGTGTGTGTGTATATATATATATATATATATATATATACGACGGGCTTCCTTCAGTTTCTGTCCACCAAATCCACTCCCATGGCTTTGGTCGACCCAAGGCTATAGTAGAAGACACTTGCCCAAGGTCCCACGCAGTGGGACTGAACTCGCCGGAACCATGTGGTTGGGAAGCAGGCTATTTATCACACAGCCACTTCTGTGCCTATATATATTTATATATATATAGATTTAATCAAAAGATTAAATGTGGTACTTAAAATGTTTGTGGCACCAGCTTTTGGTAGGGTAAAATCCAAAAACAAAATCAAGAGATTTGGTGAATTAAATTTGAAGAAAAGCAACACAAATGTATTAGGTTATAGCTGTACGTACGTTTTGTACAAGCTTCATTTATTTATATAGTGAGAACACCACATAAGATGTGAAATGAAAATGTACTCCTCAGCTGCATAATGGAAGTTCATTTCAGAAAGCCATTTTGTAAATGTGTGTAAATGTATTACACACATTTACAAAACGGCTTTCTGAAATGAACTTCCATTATGCAGCTGAGGAGTACATTTTCATTGCACATCTTATGTGGTGTTCTCACTATATAAATAAATGAAGCTTGTATGAGACGTACGTATAGCTATAACCTAATACATTTGTGTTGCTTTTCTTCAAATATATATATATATAGATAGATATATATATAGAGAGATAGATATAATATAGATATATAGATAGATATATATACATAATTATTTTTAAGACCTCATGCTGGGGCACCACCCTAAATCAAACAGATTGACCTATTCTTTTTATATATTTTTTAAAGTCTGGTACTTTATTGGAGTCTTTTGCTGAATTACTAAGTCACGGGGTCATAAACAAACCAGCACCAACTATCAAGCAGTGGTGGGAGGCAAGCACACAAACACACACACACACACAGAGGCTTCTTTAAAGTTTCCATCTACCAAATGCATTCATAAGGCAAGGTTTTGATCAGCCTGGAGCTATTGTTGAGGACACTTGCCCAAGGTACCATGCAGTGGGACTGAACTCAGCACCATGTGATTCGGAAGCATACATATGTGTGTGTATAACATATGAAATCAATGTTTTGTACTGTTGATTTAAACGTAATTACAAAAGTGTTGCATCATCACCACCACCATCGTCGTCATCGTAACCATGATTATCACCATCATCATCATTCCCCCTCCCCCTCCACAGTTATCTATGACCTCTTGACTGTCATCAAAGGAAATCTATCTTGAAACGCATTCAGTAACAGAATATATTCCTGAGAATTTGAGAGATATTCTTTAAGATAATTTTCTTTTTCCATCAACCATAAAATTTTGAGATTTTTTTAAAGAGAGCAAGGAAGAACAAAAAACCAAAATCCTGAAATCTGAGAGGGAAATATCAGAAAATGTATTTTCCACAGCTGTTAAGTTCCTTTTGAAGACTTTTGAATTTGGCATTTTGATTTAATAGTATTCTTCATGGCAAGCACTATTCATTTACATCACCATAATATATAACTCACCAGCCCCTGCCTGATAAGCATTCTTTTCCTAGGTTCTGTTACTCTTTGGAAGTGTTTTATATTATTTTATTGATGTGGAATTTTAAAAATAGTCTTGTATTTTTTTATATATTTTATTCTATTTTGTTTTGTGCTTGTCTTAATTTTGCCATATCATTTTCTTATATTTATTAAATTCTAAATTTGAGTAGAAATTAATCTGGGGGCCAAGTTGGTTTATATTCTCATGTGACAAATAACGGTCTCCGCTTTGACTTTGGCACTTGATTGGAAAACCATAGGAAGGATGTCTAGATGGAAAAATAACAGCATCAATGATTTAAGACATGTCTTAATTTGAAAAAAGAAACAACAAATTCTTTCCCAGTCATGCTAACATAGAAAAATCCTCACCCTGTTAACATCCAATGTCCATGCTTGAATAAGTGGGATGATTTGACAGGATCTGACAATCCTGAGGACTTTGTTGAGCTCCAGTGTCCGATTTGGTATGGTTTCTACAGTTGGATGCCATTCCTATAAAAACGAAAACTTATCCGGTCTGTTAACTGTTAGATATACCTTATATATGTGATGGTGTGTGGTGCCTTAGTGGTTACTGTATTTGGCTAACGATCATATGGTTCCATCGTGGGTTCGATTCCTGGCAGTATGTTGTGTTCTTGAGCAAGACCCTTTATTTAACATTGTTTCAGTCCAATCAGCTAGCAAAAACGAGTTCTACCTGTATTTTAAAGGGGCCAGCCTTGTCATCCCTGTGTTCAACTGGTACTTATTTTATTGGCCCCAGAAAGGATGAAAGGTAAAATCGACCTTGGCAGAATTTGAACACAGAATGTAAAGATGAATGAAATATTGCTAAGCATTGCACCCAGCATGCTAATGATTCAGCCAGCTCACCGCCTTAATAATAATAACAACAACAACAACAACAACAACAACAACAACAACAATAGCCATGGTGCTATTAATGTCTGTTAACTTCTACTTAAAAGTTATACCTAAAAAACTTGTTAATTTCTCTGGAGTTTCACTTTTATCTCAGAACCAAAATTATGAAGAAATTTTGATTAAGCAACAAACCAATATAAAACTCGTGAGACTTTTTGCGTTCTGCTTCTTGAATTTTAGAAGGAATATTATTTGGAATTGTTTCATTTCGTTTTTTTTTTTTGTTCCCCTTTTTCTCTTCTTTTCTTGAGTCTAAAGCAGTCTATCTCATCAACATACCCCACCCCATAGGTAAAAGCTGACATGATATTACAACCAGTAAATGCTAATCTGTTCAGTTATGGTCATTAGTTTCATCCTCCAAACTTCTATTAGGGAGGGCGTCAGGCATAGACCTTTTCTCGGCAGGAGTCGATTAGTTTTGCTTCAGTTCTCAAACCATTTCCTTGTTGGCACATGTTCCAACTTATCATCTCTGTATTTACTTTGTAAATTTGTCCATCTCCATTAACTTCAAGCTTTACTCTTTTTTTCTCCCCACTAAACACAAGTAAAATTTCCTTATACTTTTCAAGAACTGAGAAAAAGCATTTTTTTTAATCGCTGTTTCTATGACAACATAGAATAAAACCAATTTAATTGCCAATAACTGAGGTTAAATGGTTGAGTGGTTGATGTTTTGTTCTAGCAAGTCATAGGGCTTGTGTTCAGTTCCACTGCAGGCATTATTACAAGGCAGAATCATTAGAGCTTCAAGCCTTGTGGTATTACAGTTCCTTACATTAAGAGTTCAAATCACACTTATGTCAACTTGGCTTTTCATTGTTCAGTAAAATGGCTGTTAAACTGAAAAATAGGAACAAATATTTACTGCACTATTTCATGATTATTTCATGTAATACTTAGTGGCCTCATAATGCGGTTAATATTGGTTGTATACGATGAGTGTTGCCCATCCCCTTTGGCTAAATAAAATTATCTGATGATAGCTTAGTTCTTCAAATTCAGCCTTGGCTGGATTTGTGCTATTTCCTAGACTGCTTGTTTCAGTTTTCACTTTAGGGAAGTACAGTGATACCTTGCAGTATGAGTTTAATTCATTCCATGACTGAGCTCGTCTTACAATTTACTTGTTTTGCAAATCAATTTTCCCCATTGAAATTAACTATAGTATAATTAATGCTTTCCAGCCCCTCAAAACAACTCAAAAATAATTTTTTATGGGTTTTAGAACAGAAAAAGTGTAGTTACAAGTAAAATAACAATTATAAAAAAGAGAATGCAAAAGAAATATGTAAACTGGTTTTATTAACTGAATTACCTTAAAGATGGGACGATTTGTGTGCTCACACTGCGGATTTTCGCTCGTACTTCAAGACAAAAATTCCCACGAGTCTTGGCTCATACAGCAAATTACTCATACAATGGTACACTCATACTTTGAGGTTCTACTGTAACCAACATATTGAGATGGGAGTCACAATAAAGATCTAGGTTACAACTGGATCCAATCCATAGAAGATTTTTATTGATAGTTGTTCTGGGGGTGAGGTAAGGAACTGGAATTTCAAGGATGAGGGAATGTTCTGGAATGTCAAAGGTGAGGTATTGCGTCAGAATGTCAAATATTAGAGATTGAACTGTGATGAGTTCTAAACGTGACAACAATAACATTTGTCCAAAATTTCATCAGGAGTAACTATCTACTCACTCATTTTAGTATCATAGTACTGACATGGCACCTTTACTGGAGTCTACTGTGTTACAAGCCTTCAGACCAAACCTCAGGCTTTGATGATGCCTTTCTCCATTCCTTCCTCCCTCCCTCTAGTCTTGTAGACCCTGTAAAAGGTCATGGGTACTGCCTTCTATCCTGGCTAAAAAAAATTTTTTAAATGTGTTTCATTTAGAATTAATAGGAATGAAGGGATCTCTCATTTTTTCAGAGGAAAGTTAAAATATGCTGCTCTTTTATAAACTGTCCAATTAAAGAAGACTATACCACTTCATAGAGCAGAACCTAAGGAAAATAAGGGACTGCACTATATAGAGCTGTACCCCAATGAAGTAGTTGTACTAAAGTAGCAGGCTCTCAGCTACTTGATTAGAAGTTGTTCTAAAACAACATAAAATTCATCATAGATTTTTTGCTCATCATCTTCATCATTTAATGTTATGTTCCATTCTGACATGGGTTGAACAGGTTGACAGGAGCTAATGAGTCCAAGTTCTGCATTGTTGTCCAGTGTTTGCTTTGGCATAGTTTTTCATGGATGCCCTTCCCAACACCAACTGCTTTACAGCATGAAATGGGTGTGTTTCTGTTGTGCAACCCAGCACCACTGAGGTTGCCATGTGACTTGCAACACAACAAACCCTGAGAGAGGTGGTTTTTATGCTAGGAGATGAAAAGTAAAAGCATGAGAAAAGGGGCCAGATTAGAACAAGTTTCTTGCTGCAGAGCAGCTACATGGCTACTCACATTTTAGAAGAGAGGCTGGGAGTAATGGGATGGAGCAGAGAAGAGATTAAAATAATGGTGATGAGGTACATGAGTGGACCTTCAAGGTACGAGATGAGTTGAAGTGATGGGGATAGAAGAAGAGGGTGGGTGGAAGTTACAAGAATGCATGGGGGCAGGGTGAGTGGTAGGAAATAGGTGAGGCAGTAAATGCAACGATTGAAAAACACTAATTTGATGAATACCTATTTTCTGAATGGTAAATTTAAGAGCTGTTTATGTGGACCAAGTACATGTGTTGCCATGATAATCATTTTGAACACTCATTCACTGACTATAGAGTGCAGGAAAGGTGTAGCAAGGAGTGTCTAGTTATTGAGGACACAAACAACTATTAAACTTTAATTTGTATAATCAATAAGCTACTAGATACACATATGGCATACATTGAAAATATGGGATTAATTCTTGTTAACATATTTTCTGTTGAAATACTGTCTTTTGTTGTGTCTGGGGAGAGTCATTCTCTTTTAGTGCCTTATAATTTAACACACTCATCAGTAAAATTTCCACTCATTTCCTTCTTCATTTAAAAAAAAATTTTCGTTGTGTCTTGCAACCTTGTCAATAACTATTCAAACGGTTGCAAGACACAACGAAAATTTTTTTTAAAATGAAGAAGGAAATGAGTGGAAATTTTACTGGTGAGTGTGTTAAATAAATTATAAGGCACTAAAAGAGAATGACTCTCCCCAGACACAACAGAATATGCTTCAACACATGAACTCACATAAAGAATCTTGCAAATCAAATCCCAAAACGAAATGCTCTGTCTTTGTTTCAATAAATTTTGAAAACAATGAATTTAGTAAAATAACTTTGTTATTATAAAGCTGGTGTATGGAACATAAAGTACAGAAAATATTGTGGAGGATTTAAATTTATATCACTTTCAAAATTCAGTTTTCCATATAGGCCCTCTTGTAACTTAGATAAAATGGAAGGTATATGACATACGGTTCTCTTATTACTGACCAGGTTTTCTTTTATATAGATTAAAAAAAAAAAACGATGTCTGATAAAGCACTTTGTAGCTCGAAAGCCCTATATTTACTATGGCACTACGTCAGTTATGACAATGAGTGTTCCAGTTGATCTAATCAACGGAACAACTTGATCGTGAAATTAATGTGCAAGTGGCTGAGCACTCCACAGGCACATGTACCCTTAATGTAGTTCTCAGGGAGATTCAGCACGACACAGAATGTGACAAGGATGGCCCCTTTTAGTTACAAGTACAACTCATTTTTGCCAGCTAAGTGGAGTGGAGTAACGTGAAATAGAATGTCTCGCTCAAGGATACAACACACTGATGGGAATTGAACTCACGACTTTATAATTGTAAGCCAAAAACCCTAACCACTAAGCCATGGACCATCACTTTAGTTACATATCCATGTTGAGATACGTAGCCTTTGTTTCAATTAGTTTTGAAATATAGGATGGATTTAATAGAATAACTTTGTCATTATTAAGCTAGTGTTTGGAACATAAATTAGTATAAAATGTTAGTCAGGTCAGGTCGGGTCAAGTGTGGGGTCATGCACTGTTACAGCATGTTGCTCCATTCACTATTTGTCTGTATATTCCCTGGTCCTTCAGAGCAACCTGTTGAGCAGAATCCAGTCAATCCCCATTTTGCAAGATCCCTCCTCATTCGCTGTGGCCATTGACCATGTGGCATGTGGTTAACCAACACCAGCCATCAACCCGACCAGATTTTTAGTGAAGGTTTAAATTTAGATAACTTTAGTCCTTTCGTTACCATATTTCTTTTGAGATGCTCTCTGTTTCTTTCAATTAATTTTAAATATAACAAAGAATTTAGTAAAATAACTTAGTTATCATTAAGCTAGTGTTAGCAACATAAATTGTGACTAAGGTTTGGTGGAAGATTTTAATTCAGAACTTTTGAAAACAAGACATTTCTACTACAGAGCCAGAGGCAGTTTCAGCTGGGTTGGTATGAGATAGTCTGTGTTTCTTTGAATTAATTTTAAATATAACAAAACATTTAGTAAAATAACTTAGTTATCATTCAGCTAGTGTTAGGAAAATTTTAATTCAGAACTTATGAAAACAAGACATTTGTACTACAGAGTCAGAGACAGTTTTAGCCAGGTTGGTATTGAAAGGGTTAAAACAGGAAGGTCATACCACAGAACTAAGAGTGATCCCCAGCAGGTTGGTGTCAAAATGGTTAAACTGAATTTACCATCAGCAAACAACTTTTGAAGAGTATATAATTCAGTTTGCCTCTGTCTACTTATCCAGCAACAGTTCCCACTCCCATTCAAGGTTGAATGGTTAGCTATGGGAAGAAGCATTCAAGCATGAAATAAATGGCTTAAATATAAAAAAAAATAACTAAGGAAAAAAGTTTTTATTTATGAGAAATCAACATTGTTTTTATATTCAGAGTTCAAATTTTGCTAAGGTTGACTTTAGCTTTCATCCTTTCAGGATCCATAAAATGACTACCAGTCATTTACTGCGGTTGACTCGCTCCTCCCCTCCAAAATACTGGTCTAGTGCCAAAATTAGAAAGAATTATTATTAAGGCAGTAAGCTGGTAGAACCATTTGTGAATCAGACAAAATGTTATGCAGAATTTCCTCTGATTCTTTTTGCTCTATAATTAAGACATAGGCATTGCTGTGTGGTTAGGAATTCCACTTTCCAATCACAAGGTTTCTTGGTTCAGTCCTACTGTGTGGCACTTAGGGCATTTGACTTCAACTATAACCCCTGGCTAGCTAAAGCCTTGTGAATGTATTTGGTAGATGGAAACTGAAAGAAGTCCTTTATGTACGTGTTTGTGTGTGCGTACCTTTGCCTTGACCTGATGTAATGGTTGTAAGCAAACATCACCATCACACAAGTAATGTTGGTTTCCAGTCTTCTGTGAAAAACTTGTCTGGCCATGGAGGAATATTACCTTACTCGGAAACAGGTAAGGGTAAGCAACAGGAAGGGCATCCACCTGTAGAAAATCTGCCTCAGTAGATTCCATCTGATCCATGCAGGTATGAAAAAATGGACATTAAAACGATAACAACAGTGATGGTGATGATAGAATCCTGTTGCTTTCCTACCACTCGCACAACGAATGTGGAAACTATTTTGTGTGTGTGTGTTTCTGATAGTTGCTTTGTCACAGACACCAATTATCATCACCTATACCACATTAAAGGAACCAATAAAAAGAATAATTCTTCCTAATTTTGGCATAGGCCAACAATTTGAAGAGGAGTGGGTGTGGTTGATTTCATTGACCCCAGCACTTGATTTGTGCTTTTATTGAGCTCAGAACATAAGGAACCAGAAGAAATATCACTAAGTATTTTATCCAATATGCTAATGATTCTGCCAGCTTGCCAATCTAATAATAATAATAATAATAATAATAATAATAATAATAATAATAATGGTTTAAAATTTTGGCACAAAGTCAGAGGGGATAATAATAATAATCCTTTCTATTATAGGCACAAGGCCTGAAATTTGGGGGACTCCTGTGCTCAACTGGTATTTATTTTATCAACCCTGAAATGATAAAAGGTGAAGTTGACTTTGGCAATATTTGAACTCAGAACGCAGCAACAAGCAAAATACCACTAAGCATTTCATCCAGTGTGCTAATGATTCTGCCAGTTTCCCACCTCAATAATAATAATAATAATAATAATAATAATAATGGTTTCAAATTTTGGCTGAAGGCCAGCAATTTTAGGGGAGGGGTCAAGTCGATTATATCAACCCCAGTATTCAACTGGTACTTATTTTATTAATCCCTGAAGGATGAAAGCTAAAGTCAACTGTAGCAGCATTTGAACTCAGAACAGAAGGTCAGAGGAAATACTGCTGACGATTCAGTCAGATTACTGTCACAATAATAATAATAATAATAATAAGGTAAACAGAATTTATTCAATATGTTGACTTTTCACAAGTAAAAATGTGCCTGTCGTTTATTCATCAAAGAAAATATGATTATCTCTTCATAGTTAAGCTATTTACTTATTTATTAATTTTTTACGTTTGAATGCTTCTTCCTGAGCTAACCATTCAACCTTGAAAGGGAGTGGAACCTGTTGTTAGCTAGGAAGACTAAGACAGAATTACATCCTTTTCACAGTTGTATAATAACCACATAACATCATTTTATGTGTTTATTCAATTGTAAGGGTGTTACTTGGGTGAAATCTTATTTAAGGATTTTCTATTTGAAAACTGCTTTGATACTTTAATTTGGAGTTGTATCCTTCTAATATGTAGCTATGTTATTGTTGCTTAGCCTCAGGTCATACTTGATTTAGCAGAACTGATCAAAGACATTTCACAGGCTTCCTAATGTGTTTGGGGTTCTTTTTTTTAGATACTAGGGTGTGATGTAAGGGAATTTTGGCTGTTCTTTCAAGCAGGCAGAGCAACCATGGAAAAGTGGTTGTTAAACAATATCATCATCATGAGTTTAACATCTGCTGTTTGCTCCATGTTTGTAAATTGTAGCAAATTGTCTACAGCCATAAGCTGTCACAAAACACTCACCTGTTTTTCGAGTAAGGTAATATATCCCCATGGATGGAGATGCTTTCTCTGAAGATGGAAAAATCAATGAGACCATTTGAATGACAGTGAGGCTCATTTACGACTATTGCTGTTCAGATAAGGAGTCACAAACACACATATACTCATGTGACAGGCTTCTTTCAGTTTCCATCTACCACATCCACTCACAAGCCTCTCATTGACCCAAGGCTATGGTAGTGGAACTGGACTTGAAACCATGTCGATGGAAAGAGAATGTGTTAAGAGCACAACCATACCTGCATGGATGTGTTGTCAAATATGATGTATATAAGTATATATAACCAGCTGGCACCTTGTACCAAAATTTGAAACCATTATTATGCACAACCACACACACACACACATACAGTGATTCTACAATATATGTTGTAAAGTTGTTTAACCCTAGTTCAGCCCTAATTGAGTAGACCAGTAGTTCCCAAACTTTTTCGGGTCTGCCATCCCCATGACATTTGAACCACACCCACACCCCCACAGACGTAGACCTCTTTCTGCAGCAAATTCAAAACAACAGTATTTCACAAATAAAAGTTTAACACATTTTTTTTGGGGGGGGGAACGAGTGGGTTTACATTCATTGCCCCCTTTTGGCGACCCTATTATTGCCCCACTTTTCTTCAAAGCCTCGCTTAATCTTTCCGCTGGCCACAGCGGGGGCAGTACTGCCCACTTTGGGAACCACTGGAGTAGACCAATAACCAAAAGTCTTGCTATGCCATCCCTGGCACCTGTGCTGGTGCCACACAGAAGCAAGCGCTGGTACTGGTGCCACATAAAAAGCAACCAG
>NC_068992.1:38424976-38426607 GCF_001194135.2 Octopus bimaculoides | reverse complement strand
GGCATCCAGCTGTAGAAACCTTGTCAAACACAGAAAATTGAGACCTGATGTAGCTTTCTGCTTTGCCCACGCCTGTCAAACCTAGGCCAGCATGGAAAACAGATGTCAAATCATGATGGTGATGACAACGATAAGTATTGTGTGATTAGATGTAAATTAGCCTGTTATTTCTAGCCGGTCTTTTCTATGTTTAAGTAATATACTTCACAATTGTCTAACTACTTTTGTGCTGGAAATATTTTAATGACATTCTATAGATCTGGTTCATGTGACGGACAAATGTGCACTACGACTATAAAATTGTCAGGTGAAACCAGTAACTTTAAAAAAAAAAAAAATTTTTATGTTTTGGGGTTTTGTAGTATGTATATATGTAGGTATTTATAAAACACACCTTCCACCTCCTTTTATACATCATTGTTCAGTTTATGACTACATATGCTGTGCAGTCACATGTGTCTCTGGTCTATATTCAATCATTCATAAAAGACATTAGCACTCTATTTATGCACCCCCACTCTCCTTTGTCTACATTTTCAGGGTCAGTGCCATAAGAGTAAATCTAATTTAGAATTGTACTGTCTGAAACTGGTTTCTCCCCCTGCCCTCTCTCTCTCTCCTCTATTTTCTCACCCTCCTTTTCTTCTCTTTGATTCCGAAAGATTATTTATTCTGTTATCGATTGACCCGGAAATTATTGCCACCCACAGTCAGCTATTTTCTCAAACACACCAATAAATACCTTTGTTATAAAACACATCTTGCTTGGCAGCTTTTGTTCCAAAATATGCCCATTTACAACAGTCTTAACGCGCAGTCTTAACGACTACAATTGTTGTCATTTACCTGCAGAGGTTTCATTTTTTTATGAGTTGTCAGTAAAAATACTGCTGACCAGTCAATGAGGGTAATCAAACTTTCCTCTATGGCTGAAGAAATATATCTTTACCCAGGTAAATTAATTTGCTTTCTCTCCCTCTCTGTCTGTTTCTCTGTTTCTTTATTTCTTTCTCTCCCTCTCTCTGTCTATCTCTCTGTGCCTCTGTGTGTGTGTGTGTGTGTCTGTCTCTCTCGCTCTGTCTCTGTCTCTTTGTTTCTCTCTGTCTCTCTCTTTCTGTGTGTGTATGTGTGTGTCTCTCTGTCTTTCCCCCTCTCTCTCTCTCTCTCTCTCTCTCTCTCTCTCTCTTTGTCTCTCTCCTCTGTCTCTGTGCCAGTGTGTCTGCCTGCTTCTCTCTCTCTCTCTCTCTCCCTCTCCTCCCTCTCTATACTTCAAGTCATTCTTATGTATTTCTGATACAAACTCCTTGTTTTAAAACGATCCAGATTTTAAAATTTCCGATCAAAATTTCATGTTAATTTATGTGTTCCAAACAGCAGTTATTTTATTGAATTCTTCGTTATTTTCAAAGCTAATTGAAGTAGAGGTAGTGTGTTTCAACAGAAATATGGTAACAGAAAACAGTCAAACAAAAATTCATCATCATTATAGATGCAGGCGTGGCTGTGTGGTAAGAAGCTTGCTTCCCAGCCACATGGTTCTGGGTTCAATCCTACTGAGTGGCACCTTGGGCAAGTGTCTTTTACTATAGCCCATCATGTGTATATATATATATATATATATATATATATAT
>NC_068992.1:38420220-38424940 GCF_001194135.2 Octopus bimaculoides | reverse complement strand
TGTCTCTGTTTCTCCCCCCACCCCCAATTGCTTGACAACTGATGATAGTGTGTTTACATCCCTGTTACTTAGTGGTTCAGCAAAAGATACTGATAGAATACGTCCTAGGGTCAATTTTTCGACTAAAGGCGGTGCTCCAGCATGGCTGCAGTCAAATGGCTGGAACAAATAAAAGAATATATATATGCTTGTATGTCTGTGTTTGTCCCTCCCGCCATCGCTTGACAGTCGATGTTGGTCTGTTTACATCTCCGTAACTTAGCAGTTCGGCAAAAGAGACTGATAGAATAAGTACTAAGCTTACAAAGAATAAGTCCTGGTGTTGATTTCTTTGAGTAAAACCCTCAAAGGCGGTACTCCAGCATGGCCGCAGTCAAATGACTGAAACAAGTAAAAGAATAAAAGAATTACTAAGGCAGTCAGTTGACAGAATCATTACCACATGGGATAAAGTGCTTGGCAATATTTTTGTCTGCCTGTACATTCTGGGTTCAAATTCTGTTGAGACCAACTTTGCCTGTCATCCTTTCAGGGCTGTACATTAAGTACCAGTCAAGTACTGTACGGTGGGGTTATGTCATTGACTGTCCCTCTAAAATGAGCCAAAATTTGAAGCAATTATTATCACTATGATTCAGTGTGAATCAAGGGTCATTTCACTTTACTAAGCCCTTCTCCTGAATAAATTGCTCCCATGACCTAATCAAAACAAAATCAATAGTTTGCATATAAATAAATGTAGTTAAGTGCTTTTCTTTTTTCTTCTTCATATAATGTTCTACCGAGATAAATATAGACAGTATACATACACTACATTCTACAGGCCACACTTCTTATCTATCTAGATTCTAAAATATTTTTAGTCCATTCCCCATCCCCAGCAGACTAATAGCTTCTGAACAATCCTTAAATGACACCTTTTATACACACACACACACGCACACGCACAGACACAGTGATATGCTTAACATGTCGTTAAAAGATTAGGTTCATTAAATAGTTTATATAGAAGTTGTTTAAAGGCCAACCAAATATGCAAGCTGTTCCCATGTGGATTGTGTTTGAAAACAAAGTTGTTTTTGTGATACAATAACTATATTTGTGTTCCTCTTTACTGAGAACTGATAAACATTTTAACTAAGATTATTTATTGATCTCCATGTCTGTCTACTTCACTCAACTTTTTAGATTGATATCTCCATGTCTTGGTTGTTATTCTTCGATTTTCATTCCTTCAACACTGAATGGTTAACCATTATATGACTGGTAATGTTACATTATGGCTGTGTGATTAAGAAGCTTGCTCTACAACCATGTGCTTTCAGGTTCAGTTCCACTGTGTGACATCTTGGGCAAGTGTCTTCTATAGCTCCAGGCTGATCAATACCTTGTGTGTTAATTTTGTAGGTGGAGATTGGGTGGAAGCCTGTTGTGTGTGTGTGTGTGTGTGTGTGTTTTTCCTCACCCTACCACTTGACAACTGGTGTCCCCATGACTTAGAAGTTCAGCAAAAGCGGCCAACAGACTAAAGTACAAATTTTTAACTCTTTAGCATTTAATCTAACCATATCTGGCCCAAATATTTTTCTTTTATGTTTAAACTAAGCTGATCTGGCTTCTCACACCTACCCTACAATGTCAGAACAAACAATCCCAAAGTTATGAGATAATGAATGAATGAATCTTATATTTGACAGAAAAATCTGAATGCTAAAGGGTTAAAAAAAAAAAGTCCTGGGGTTAATTTGACTAAAAAGATAAAAGATGTTCTCTGTGATCCAAGCCCTTGGTCCCAGTCATCTGTTGCTCTCCTCTCATCCTTTTGTGAACTTACCTTCCCTCTCCTCTGTCCCTATTCTTGCTTTAGAATACACCCTAAGTCCTTGTCACCACCATCTTTATCTCACTTGCCAGCTACCTCTCACCTGCCCTTATATAGGGCAGCCATGACAGCATTAGCCTCTCAACCCCGGCACATAAATTCACCTCCCTCTTTGCTACACTCAGTTAAGGTGGCATCCTCTTTGTCTTGGGGATTACATGGTGACCTCATTAGTACTGATCATCATCATTAGCATCATCGTCATTATCATCATCGTTTAACGTCTGCTCTCCATGCTGGCATGGGTTGGATAGTTTGACTGAAAACTGGTAAGCTGGGGAGCTGTACCAGGTTCCAATCTGATTTGGCAAGGTTTCTACTGCTGGATGCCCTTACTAATGCCAGTCACTCCGAGAGTGTAGTGGGTGTTTTCTTATGTGCCATTGGCCTGACACCGGCATCAGTCACAACTATGGTCTCACTTAGCTTTGACAGGTCAACAAAGCACAGTGTATCACCAAAGGCCTTGATCACCTGTCACTGGCTCCATGCAGTCCAATGCTTGAACAGTGCTTTTTACATGCCACCAGCATGGGTGCCAGTCAGACAGCACTGGCATCCACCACAACTACAATTTCATGAAAGAAAAAAGGCATCCTGGACATTCTGTAGGGCATCCAGCCATAGAAACTATACCAAAGCAGACTGGGGCTCAATACAGTCCTCTGACTTGTTGGTCCTTCTTCAACTGACCTGCATGATTGATGAACATTAGATGATTATTATCATCATCATCATCCAGTGTTTTAAATCCAGGTTTTGTCCCCGTTATTGGAGGTGGCTGGATCTACCTCAATGCCATAGCAATTGTGGTAGGTAGGTGCAGCCCACTCCAACCTTTGGGCTGGCTGGTGCCCATTTTTCTTTGCTATTATTAGGCTTTTTTTGGAGCTGGATTTTCTACGGGGAGCTTACTCCCAACCTTGCTTACTCCCAACCTCAGTTTCTAGACATGAGTGGTCCCGAGACCAAGGCCTCTACCATGATTTTTAAGAAATGTGGTGGAAAACTAGTTCAGGAAGGCAGGGACGCTACTCCCTGAGACCCCCTTTGGAGCCTACCCCCATCATAATAATGCTGATACTGTTTGGACTGTTAGATTAAGTAAATATTAATATTAACAGCAGTGGAAAATGTATGTTGCAAATATGTTATGTGATAGGTAACATTTGAGTTGGCTTTCAGTAATCAAAGGGCAATAATCCAATAAAATCAATTATCATCCTTAGGAGGGTGGACAGAGAGATTGAGACATATTGCTAGTTATATAAACTGATTCTTTCCAACTCATTCTTTTCTTTCTATCCTTCATGTAAAATTGTCACCACAAATATTCTTGAGAATATCAAACTACCAATTCCTTTTATGGATCATTATGATTAATATTACATGACATAACTGAGATGGTGAGCGGGCAAAATCGTTAACATGCCGGGCAAAATACTTGGTAGTGTTTTGTCCACCTTTACGTTCTGAGTTCAAGTTCTGCCAAGGTTGACTTTGCCTTCCATCCTTTCAGTGTGGATAAAATACGTGCCAGTTAAACACTGGAGTCGATGTAATCAACTAGCCCCCTCCCCCACCTTCCCAAATTTCAAGCCTTGTGCCTATAGTAGAAAGGATTATTACACTGCAGACATTGTGTTATGTCTGCAGAGAGACTTTATTCTATTTAACCCTCATACCACTTTTTAGCTGGTTGAACTTTCTGACACAATTCACCTCTGATAAGATAAACTAGAATTAAATGTCCTGTGAATGTTATGTCTTATTTACTTAACTTGCTTACCACATAGTGCTTCACCTGAGGCAGGTCACCTTAACCACTTCATGCTTTAAGAAAGGAATTTTTTATCTACACTTTGACATAGTCCAAGTATAACTGTGTAGTCAAGAAATTGACTTCTCAACCATGTGATTTCAGGTTCTGTCCTACTGCCTGGCACCTTGAGCAAGTATCTTCTGTATTTCTAGACTGACCGAAGCCTTATGAATAAATTTGGTAGATGTAACCTGAAAGAAACTTGTTCTTTGTGCATGTATGCATACATACATACATACATACATACAGTGGTGTTAGGAAGGGCATCCATCTGTAGAAACTTTGCCAGATCAGATTGGGGCCTGGTGCAGCCTTCTGGTTTGCCAGCCCTCAGTCAAACTGTCCTACCCATGCCTGCATGGAAAGCTGATATTAAATCATGATGATAACGAAGATGATGATACATACATATATACATACAAACATACATGCAACCAGCATAGAAGAAAGTTTCTTATGTACGTGTGCGCACACACACACACACACACACACACCATGTTGGACCATTGAACTCTGCACATTTTTTTCTCTCTCCGTGTTTTTTCTTTCATTCCCTCTCCATTTTTTTCTCCTCTCAATCCTTTCTGTCAAGGTGCATAGGCTTGAAACGTAAAAAGATTTTTCCATTCTTCCCAAGCATTAAACTAATACACCTACTTGTTGGTCCTTCACCTGTCTTCATCTTTTGTTTTCTGTAAATTTCAACTGTGTGTGTGCATAGAACAAGCTTCTTCTGGGTTACATCTACCAAATTTACTCACAAGGCTTTGCTCAGTCTAAAAATACAAGATACTTGTGCAAGGTGCCAAGCAGTAGGCCAGAACATGAAATCACATGGTTCCAAAGTAAACATATATATATATATATATATATATATATATATATATATCATCATCATCATCATCGTTTAAAGTCCGCTTTCCATGCTAGCATGGGTTGGACGATTTGACTGATTTGGCAGAGTCTCTACAGCTGGATGCCCTTCCTAACGCCAACCACTCCGAGAGTATAGTGGG
>NC_068992.1:38418937-38419595 GCF_001194135.2 Octopus bimaculoides | reverse complement strand
AGCATGGTTGTTTGTACACATGCGTCATACAGTCTGCCTTTTACTCTTGAGTGAGAGGCCCCCTGTCACCAGCAGAGGCAAGAGCTCTCTGAACTTTGCCCCGGCTATTCTTATTCTAGCAGCTACACTTTCAGCTCACCCTCCCCCACTACTAACTTGGTCACCTAGATAGCGGAAGCTATCAACTAAGTCGAGTTTTTCTCCCTGGAATGTGGCAGAAGTTGTTTTCTGCGCATCTTCAGTGTTTATTGCTCCTGAACATCTGCCACATACAAAAACTAACTTCCTAACCTTCCTTTGATATTGCTGCACCTCTTATGTGTCCATAGCTTGCACTGGATACATCTCATAGAGTTTCTACCTACGCCTTTGCTACAGATCGAGCAGGGCTATTGTGTGTTGTCTACCTTCCTACTTATTAGGACTTTGGTTTTAGCTAGGTTGACTCTAAAGCCCTTCGATTCTAGTCCTTGCTTCTACACCTTTAACTTCTCCTCTAGTTCTGATAGTGAATCAACAATTAGTGCAAGGTCATCAGCATAGAAGAGCTCCCAGGGGCATCCTGTCTTGAATTCCTCTGTGATCGCCTGGAGGACTATGATAAATAGGAGGGGGCTGAGGACTGAACCTTGGTGGACTCCTACCTCTACCCGGAATT
>NC_068992.1:38412378-38418923 GCF_001194135.2 Octopus bimaculoides | reverse complement strand
ATTGCCAACCCTCACCTTACTGACAGCATCTCTGTACATGGCTCGCACAGCTCTCACTAACCATTCTTCTATCCCTAGTTTCCTCATTGGCCACCAGATAAGGGATCGGGGGACCCTGTCAAAGGCTTTCTCCATGTCAACGAAAGCCAGGTACAGAGGTTTATCTTTGTCTAGGTATTTCTCCTGCAGCTGTCTTACCAGAAATATAGCATCAGTGGTGCTTTTCCTTGGCACAAACCCAAACTGCATCTCATCTAAGCTGACTCTCTCCCTAATTAGTTGGGCTATGACCCTCTCTGTGACTTTCATTACCTGATCTAACAACTTGATACCTCTATAATTATTTGTATCTAAAGCGTCACCTTTACCTTTTTTTAGCAGTTGACTATGGTGCTGCTACACCAGTCATTGGTTATAGCTCCTTCATGTATCACCTGGTTAACAATACGGGTGACTAGGCTATAGCTGACACTGCCAGATATTTTGAGCATCTTTGCAGTGATTCCTGATGGGCTGGGGGTTTTCCCTGTCTTCATACTCTTAATTGCTTTATCTACCATGGTACTGTCAACTTGGATAGTTGGTCCCTCTGTTGGGTCGACATTCGGCAGACTCTCTACCTCCCATTCATTCTCTTTATTGAGCAACCTTTCGTATTGGCGTCTCCAAACCCCTTTCTTTGCAGCCTTGTTTAGTGCAAGCGTACCATCATCCATGCGAACTCATTTCTCTCCTATGACATCACGATTCTCTTTCACACACTGTCTTGCAACACGAAATACCACAAGTGTTTGGTCCTTACGCACAGAACATTGGCAAATTTTTTTCTTATCTGCTTCCCCTCTTGCTAAATAAACCTGTCGCTTAGCTTCCCTTCTGGCAGTCTGATACAATTCCCTGCTACCACCATTGTTCCAGTCCTTCCAAGCCTCTTTCGTTTGTCTAATAGCCCTGTCAACAACATTGTTCCACCACCACCACATTATTTTGGGTCGAGAGGGGACTTTGCACCAGCCACAGATCTGGCAGGTTGTCCCTTAGAAACGTCCAGTTGCCTTCTACATCGTGTGAAACTACATCCCCTTTTATTTCGTCAAAGGTTTCGAGTAATAAGTCTCTAAATCTCTTTTCATTCGCAGGATCTTTAAGCTTCCAGACCCTTCTCTTCCATGCTGGTCGTCTTCTGGGCAACCACTTAGCCCTGATCCTGAAGTCACTAATCATTGTCTATATGATTGCAACTTGATTTTGATCAATGGCTTTGCTTGGTTCTCTTAAACATGATTAGTGCAGATGTGGCTTTTCAGCCATGTTTGGAACTTTCACTCTTTTACACAAATGTATTAATGATGGGTGCCTCTTGCAGTAGGTGTCCAAGGAGTTTGCCACCCACACTGACACATGCCTTCATTCTATCATTGAATCTTTTGCTTCAACCATAGTATTCAACATATGATACAGATGCTAAAAATCAAGGGAGACCTGTGCCTGAATTTTTCTTAAACTTGCACAAGGCCAGTTGCACTCTCAAAACAATACATTTGCCCCCAAAGAGTTAGCATCTAGATCCATTATACACCCCTATTTTGTGGTGAGCTAGGAATGACTGGATAAGGCTCATGTTTAGTTTGAACTTTTGCAAATTATTGTGGTTTAAGGAGTGGTGGTCATTGGGAGAAAGGAGGAAGATGGATTACATATGGTATTTTTTTATGGGAGGAGATGGCTGGTGGATTGAGATGCAACAGATGTAGGAAAGGTTAGGTAGATCAGAAGTAGGTTTCAGTTGGATGGAGTTGTACATCGTAGCTGGCAGGTTTATCTAATGTTCACAGAATTTTGTAGTCTCTGTTGGAAGCAAGAGTCATGAAGCTAACCTAACCTGATTGATTGATTATAAGACAGGTGTATACTTATCAGGGCTTTATTTAACCATCTGCTGTGTACCTTGCCTTGCCCTGTACTTTCAACTTCTGGAAGGAATCAAAGCAGTAATGTTGTGCCATATGGCATGCCTTCGACATTTGTTAAACCTGGCAGAACCCATCTCTCTCCACATCAACCACAGCTGATTTCTTTTTGAAAAAGGGAAAGACAAAAAGAAACATACAGTGAGAGAAAGAAGGATCAACTCTAGTACATGATTGGTATTTATTTATTGACCCTAAAAGGACAAAGTTGATCTTAGATTTGAACTTAAGTCATAGAAGGCTGAAAAATGACTTCAAAGTAATGTGATGCTCTACCAGTTCCACCAATTAACTGCTCAACTGATGTGTGTTGAAGAGTGGTTACTCACCAAATAGATTGTTTTTTAATGTATATTTCTCTGTGAAATCTGTGTTGTTGTTTACTCCCTCATCAACCATGAACAAACTGACCATAGTGTATATAGGACTACATTATCCAATGGATTCATTTTTTTAAAGTTAGTGTGGTTTTGAGGGAGTTTTGACTGTTATTTTGAGCAGTTCCTTCATTATCTAAGCCAGTGTATTGCCATCATTGTTTTTACATCTTCTTTTCCTTGCTTGCATGGGTCAAACCAAGATGAATTTTCTACAGCTGGATGCTCTTCCATCTCTAACCCTCATCTCTCTCCCCGCAATATATTTCCCCCAGTCCTTAAACTGTAAACAGCACAATGGCCATACATGTTTTCATGGAACATTGCAAATGTATGCCAGCGCTTGTATGATGACTGTGACATTTGCAATTTGTACACGATATCAAAAAGACACACACAACACACACTAGTTTCCATCCACCAGATCCACTCACTAGGCATTGGTTGCTATAGCAGAAAACATTAGCACTCAGGTGCCAGAACCTGGCACCATGAACTTCTTAGCCATTCAGTCACATCTACACCAAAGTCTTTTTTTTTTTTGTGGTGAGGGCTCCAAAAAAAAAAAAAAACCTCAAACATTTCCAAATCAGACATTTTGCTATTTTGTTTGATATATAAATATGTTGTCCTTTCCCACCTTTTTTTTTTCTATTTGTTTTACTTCCTTTACCAATGTTTATTTCTTATTTCTTTTTACAGTCAGCATTCTTCTTCTTCCTTTTGCAGTCACACATCTCAAACTGTTTTAAATATTTCTACTCTGTACTGTATCACATAACAACACAAATATGGCCTATTGTGGATTCCAACCAGATAAGGACTTGAGACGTTTTTAGTTAAAAGATTTTTATTATTTGGCTGAAGTAGGTGCTTGTCTGGCCTCTCTCCCCTTCCTTGTCTCTTTGTCTGTCTGTCTCTATTTTGTCAGCCACCCACTTCTCTATCTTCTGTCAGTCTGTGGACCATTTCTCCTGACATTGCAGACATGGATTAACTATAATTGTGTATCTCTCTGAAAAATTGACCTTATTTCATAATCTTTCATTGACTACACATGTTCTTACATACATTGCACAAAAAACCCCTCAAACCAAAAGTCAAGACTTACTACCGTCATCTACTCACCCTCCCCATCTCTCTCCTTTGTCCCTTTCTCTCTCATTCATTGTGTGTCTCTTTCTTTCACACACACAACACTTACTAGAGAGGAGCATGTTTACATATCAACATACTGCTTCACATGTGTGTGTGTGTGTGTGTGTGTGTGTGTGTGTGCGTATGTGTATATATATTATATTATATATATTTATTTTCTCTTAGTTAATAATTAACTCTGACAAATAAATTGGTTAATAGGCACCAGGGTAGCAAAGATCACAAAATGACTGTGGTGTAACTCCTGGTTATGAGGTAGAAACTCCCTGTTATTTTGGGCAATTGAGTAAATATAAAAATTTAATAAATGGAGTAATACGCATATGTTAATTGAATTCTTTTATTTCCAACATATGTTTCGAAGATTACAAATGGGTCCTTCCAAAGGAATAAGTGATGTTGATAAAGATGTAATTTTCTCTTCAGGGAAATACATAGTAACCAGCTTAACCATAAGACATTTTAACCGAATATTAAAATGTCTTATGGTTAAGCTGGTTACTATGTATTTTTCTGAAGAGAAGATTACATCTTTATCAATATCAATTATTCCTTTGGAAGGAACCATTTGTAATCTTCGAAACATATGTTGGAAATAAAAGAATTCATTTAACATATGCTTATTACTCCATTTATTAAATCTCTATATATGTATATATATATGAAAATATGTGACACTTATTTGGTAGCCATGATAAAACTCCGAGTTTCAGATGCCGGAGTTTTATCATGGCTACCGAATAATTGTCACATATTTTTACAGATAAATTCCTCTATTTACATAATATCGAGGCCTCTTTCTTTCTTTTGTTGTCCTTTCTATCAATATATATATATATATATATATATATATATATATATATATACATACATATATATGTATGTATATGTTTGTGTATCTGTGTTTGTCCCCCTCAACATCGCTTGACAACCAATGCTGGTGTGTTTGCATTCCCTTAACTTAGCGGTTTGGCAAAAGAGACTGATATAGAGACTGAATAAGTACTAGGCTTACAAAAAATAAGTTCTGGGGTCGATTTACTTGACTAAAGGCGGTGCTCCAGCATGGCTGCAGTCAAATGATTGGAACAAGTAAAAAAAATATATGTATGTATATATATATGTGTGTGTATGTATGTATATATATATATATATATATATATATATATACACACACACATACACACCTCCTACACATAAACATATTCAACAGACTATAAATAACCCTAAATGTGTTTCTACAAGCACAGAATTTTGTGTTTTCCTTTTAGTCTGTCTTCATAATTTTGTGTAAATTTTCTTACACCCCCACCCCTGTCCCTTTCATGTTTTCTAAAGGAATCTGTGATTAAAGCAAAAAAATAACTGGGATACAAATGGCTGGAACCAAGGGGTTGGATTATAGAACACATCTTTTATCTTTGATTTGTTTCACTCATTGGGTTGTGGCCATGCTGGGATTTAATCAAACAAATTTATCCCTGTACTTATTTTAGCTGTTGAGCAGTGGAAGGAGAGAGAGGGGGGCATTCCATCAGTTACAATGACGAGGGTCCCAGTTATCCTGTCAATGGAATATGTTGATTATGAAATTGATGTGCAAGTGGCTGAGCACTCTACAGACGTGTCCCCTTAATGAGATTCAGCATGACAATGTGACAAGGCTGGCCCATTGAAAAACAGGTACCACTGAATGGACTGGAGCAACATGAAATAAGGTCTCTTGCTCAAGGATGCAATATGCTGCTGGGAATTGAACTCCCAACTTTATAATCATGAGGTGAACACCTTAACTATGAAGCCAGTGGGCTTCCATAAGTTTCTGTCTACCAAATTCACTCTCAAGGCATTGATTGGTCCAGGGTTAAAGTAGATGATGTTTGCCCAAGATGCTATGCCATGGGATTGAACTCAAAACCACATGGTTACAAAGCAAGCTGCTTAAACAACACAGCCATGTCTGCTCCTATGTATATAATCTTAATACAGCCATTGTATGACACAGTGTACCTCAGTCTACCTGGCTGATAAATGACAGTTCCCACTTTTATTTCACAACTGAGTGGGTTTAATTATATGAATACCCCCTCTCCAATCAAGCCTCCTCCTCTTTAGAAATGCAATCGCCTGGAATACTTCTCTCATGGTTTTCCTTCCTCACTTTCCTCTTATTCTACCATAACTGTTGACCTTGATCTGTTCTAACAGAACATTAACCTGTATGACCTCACCAGCCTGGAAGGACCTATGATGAGATTGCCTCTCCTACTATCGCACATGCATGGATGGACACGTGCATGCACATGCACACACACACACACACACTATCATCCTCATCATCATCATGTCCACTTTTCACTGATTACATGAATTAGACAACATTCAAGGTGGATTTTCTCCAGTTGGATGCTCTTCCTGTCACCAAACCCTCACCTGTTACTGAGCAAGGCAGTCTTTTCCCCTGGTCATTTGAACACAAATGACACAATGGCCAGACATGTTTTCATGGAAGATTGCAAATGAATGCAACAGTTTCTGAGTCCTTCATTTAGTCAGTGTTTAGTGTATCAATTATACAAATGATTATTAAATGTGTGTGTATATAGCACAAGAGTGGCTGTGGTAAGAAACTTGCTTCCCAACTACATGGTTCTGGGTTCAGCCCCACTGCATGGCACCTAACCCTAAGTGTCTTCTACTATACCCGCAGGCCAGAAACTGAAAGAAGCCTGTTGTATACACACACACACACACACACACACACACACACACATATATCACTTGACAACCAATGTTGGTGTGTTTACGTCCCAATAACTTACCGGTTTGGCAAAAGTCCTGGGGTCGATTTCGTCGACTAAAGGCGGTACTCCAGCATGGCCACAGTCAAATGACTGAAACCAGTGAAAGAAAAAAAAAACTATGTGTGTGTGTATTAAATGTCTAAATACCTTTAATGTTTTAGACATTTCCCTACTTAGAGCACTTATTAGAGATTCAGTATATTGTATTCTCATTGAATATATTTGATTAACGATAT
>NC_068992.1:38407394-38412359 GCF_001194135.2 Octopus bimaculoides | reverse complement strand
GGTATGCGTCTGTGTACGAGCATACGTATGTGTTTGTATGTTTGTGTGTGAGTCTATGTGTGTGTGCGTGTGCGTTTATGTGTGTCATAGATTGTATTGATCCACCTATTGGATGTTATACACCACTGGAAGCACAATGTGCTTCCAATTCTTTTATTGATTGGTCCAAATCATTTAATTTAAATCGTCTTCCCATCATTGTGGATACCTTCTGAGTATCCCTTTCCAAACTCTTGTGTACCACTCGCCAATTACTAGTGAGCCCAACTTGGTAGTGTGTATCATGCATTCATTGATTGTTTTAGGTGTTTACATAGTCATGAGCAGGCATAGTCACCCTGGTTTTTCTTCCCTTTGACCCACCGACACACTGGTGATGCGACTTCTGGAAGGAGGGGGTGGGTCTGCACCAGCAGTCTGCTGGTACTCTTTTTTTAGCTGGGTAAACAAGAGCAACTGTATATGAAGTGTCTTGCTTAAGGACACAATGTTTCATCTGGCCAAGGAATTCAATCCATGATATGATTGTGAACTGGACACACTAACCACTTAGTTACATATCTTCACACATGCACGCACGCACGTGTATGCTTGTCTTTATTTCTTCTCACCAATACTGGTTCAGCAGCAATAATCTTTTATATCCTGCAATCTGACAGTTCAGTATGTGAAGACCAAAGAAACAGAACACCTTACTTACAAAAACAATAGAAAAGAAGTGGCTCCAGGAAAGAGGTTTGCAACTGCAGAATACTACCAGAAGAAGTGTTGTCCTAACCACAGAGGCACCAGATCACTCACCATTCTTCAGTTTTTAATTTCATATTAAATCCATTACAAAGGTGTTAACCATATCTTCGACCAGGTGCAGAAATTAATCTAATTGGGGAGTTTATGGTTGTATTGTCTGATCTGCTTTGTGGTGTTTATAAGCCATTTAAAATAACACACAAAAGCCGTCAGATTCACTTCAACATTTAAATTTAATTTGCCAAAATAGTTTCGTCGCTTTGAGATTAAAATGTTGAAGAGATTCTAACAGTTTTTGTGTGCTTCTTAAATGACTTATAAACACCTTCCACGCTGCAATTGTTTTCGTTCCAGCACACGATCTCAGATCAGGTCACAAGTACATCTCTGTCATTTGTGGTGTTTGTTCTGACTCTTTACATTCTGAGTTTAAATCTTGCTGATGCCAACTTTAGCTTTTATTTCACTGGGGTCAAATACTGGAGGGTCTATGGTATTGACTGATGCCCCTCCCCTCAAAATTCTTTATGTAGTGCTTAAATTGGAAACCATTATTTTTGTCTGTTGTTAGCAAATGTTCCAATCCAGGGAGAAATTTTTTTTTTTTTTTTTGCTGAGGGCAACCAACCCTTGTGAGTCTTTTTTCACATACGAGCTGACAGAATTGTTAGCATGCTGGGCGAAATACTTAGCGGTATTTTGCCTGTTGCTATGTTCTGAATTCAAATTCCGCTGAGGTCGACTTTGCTTTTCATCCATTCGGGGTCGATAAATTAAGTACCAGTTGCTTACTGGGGTCGATCTACTTGAATGGCCCCACTCCCCAAAAATTTCAGGCTTTGTGCCTAGAGTAGAAAAAACAACAAAAAAACCCCCAATAAAATGCAAACAAGATGTAAACCAGGAAAAAAGTTGCTGTGGAGGTTTATCTCTCCACTTCTCTTTGTTACAAAGAGAAAAAAGGAAACAAAAAAACACTATACACCATCAATTAACTGTAAATAGGTTTAAATATACACTACAGCTAGTTGAGGCCTCGACTCCTCTCCACACATGCACATGTGCACATATACAGACACACAAAGTACTCACAGACTGTGATAATGAGCAAAGGAGGGAAAACATTCTTCATTTTAGATAAACAGACTTCATGTATGGCTTTTTTTTTTTCCTTATCTGGGGGTGGGAAGAGGGAATATAAAATTTTTGTGAACTGCAATAATCTGCATATTATACCCATTGCTACCACCTCCTTACATTCTAATTGACCTTGTTCTAATTATTGTATTAATTACAAAGAGTTTCTTTTTTAAAATTTTGAAATGAAAGCAAATAATTTATAAATAATAAAAAAGAAAGAATTAATTTTCCATCCAGTTTTTTTTTGATTTTTTTTTTTCTGTTGTTTTGATTTAGTTAATTAACAATATCATTTTATTATTTTATTAGTGGTAAGGCAGCGAGCTGGTAGAATCATTAAGCACACTGGGCGAAACGATTAGCGGTATTTCGTCCATCTTTATGTTTTGAGTTCAAATTCCACTGAGGTCGATTTTGACTTACACCCTTTCAGGGTCTATTAAATAAATACCAGTAAAATACTGGATTCAACTTAATCCCTTCTCCAAGCTGCCCTTGTGGCAAAAATTTGAAATCATTATTTTATTAGTGGTAGGTGATTAACAGAATCATTAGAACATAAGAAAAATACCCCCCCTCCCAACGATTTATTCTCAAATCCCATTGAAATCCCCCTTCCCCTCAATGATAAATAAAATGAAATAGTTGGGGTTAATTTAATTGACTACCCTCCCCGTCCCCTGAAATTACTGGCTTTGTTCCTAAATTAGAAATAATACTTTTATTTATATTTCATAATTTTAAAAATTGCTAAGCTAAACCTATTGATTTCTTTAGATGAGGCAGGCACTGAACCAATTTTTGCAGAACAAATTTATTAATTGTTGGAATGGCAGCCTTTGGGTGTCAGAATTTCGTCTCTAGGCTCAACCTTGGAGAAGAATAGTCATGTGTATTCTTTAGTCTGACATTGTAAACCTTCTGAAAACACAACCAAATTTGTTTATTTTAAATTGCCAGGATTTTTACAAAAATCACCTCAAGATAATTCTATGACAAGTACAGATTTTTATCTATTTTATAGAGAGGAAAGGCCAAGTTAACATCAACAGCATTTGAACTCCATATCATATTATGGATTTCTTTGACAAATGCAGAGAGAGAGGGTGGGTTTTTTTTCCTTTTTTTGTGTGTGTGTGTGTGTAGTAGAGTAACAGTGTTCTTGTGAATTTAATTTTCTTAGTATGTTATTGGTACTTATTAACCCTTCTGATTACCAGCCCACCCAAGACTGCCACTAGTTCTACCAAATTTAATGTTAATTTATGTTCCAAACACCAGCTTAATAACAACAGCAGTTGTTTTATTATATTCTTCATTTATTCCAAAATTACTTCAAACAAGGGTGAAATGTGAGGTATTTTAAGAGAAATATGGTAACAAAACTTAAATTTATACATTTCTTGAAGGCAAAAACAAAAACAAAGACAATTTGGTAGAATTTGACCATCTTGATACGTTCACTTTCTATGTTGGCATGGATTGGACAGTTCAACAAGATCCAATTGGTTAATGGATACTGTATTGATCCATTGTCTGAGTTTGGCGGCAGGGTATCTATGGCTGGATGCCTACCATTTTGCAAGTGTGTACTGCATGCTTTTATTGTGGTACCAGCATTGGTGAGGTTGTCTTCTTTTTTGAAAAACTAAAGAACTCACCAGTCAGAGAAGCAGAATAGAAGAAGAGATGATAATCTTAGGTGAAGTTGTTGAAGCTAAAGTATGACGGGTGGAGGAGGGGATTGGTTTATTGTTGGATGTTAAGGGTGGAGGAGAAACTAAAACACAGTTATGGAAGGGGAGAAGAAAGAGCAATGTGAGCGGGGGGTGGGGGTGAGTAGGAGGTAATTTAGGGCTACCTCCTCTCCACTATTCCACAATATATATGGATGTGTGTGGGGTGGATATAGGTGAAGTGATGCTACTAGAGAGACAAAGATGCTGGTGCCCTCAAAGTAACATGTCAAAGTGGATGAAGAAGAGGGAGGAAAGGAAAGAGAGAGAGAGAGAGAGAGAGAGAGAATTGGTGGGAACAGAAAGATCCAGAAGGATGGGTATAGATTTCAAGAGTGGGGTAGGGGAGTGAGTGATAGATAGAAATTAGGGTGATTGGGATGGGAGTGGTCAGGAGTAAACTAGATTCAACATAAAAAAAACACCATAGCTAACACCACCACCACCACCACCACCCCTACCACACCAGATGCTATTTAAATATCTATTTTAGTAATTACTCTACTATTTGGGCCAAATACCCCCTCCCCTCAAACCTATTAATAATAATAATGTAAATAATGTCATTATCGCACTGACTTTATCTCTCTCTCTCTCAAATCATTTTATCATTACAAACAAAGAACTTTGTAAAAATAATATTTTTGCTTCATTATTTTTTTTAAAGCTTTTTCTTCATATTTCCCCCCAACATAAATATTTTACTCAGATAACCATTCCAGATTCTCCAGACAAACTAAATTCTATCACAGCTGAATTTTTAGAAAGAAGCTCAATTGTTCCATTCTTTAACATTAATAGTATCTTTATAAAACACACACACACACACCTCTCACTCTCTATCTCTATTTCTCTTCCCCCTCTATTTCTCTTTCTGTCTTTCTCTCTCCCCTCCCTCTCTCTCTGTCTATTTTTCTTTACCCCACTCTCACCCTCTAGCTTTTTCTCTCTTCTCCCCCCCTCTCATACACAACTCTTTCACCAAAAATATCTGAAATGTCTCCTTACTAATTGTTACTACAACCCTCACAGTTCTGTCATCATGGTCGTCATTGTCAAGATAATTATAGTCACTTTAATAATTATGTCAGTGTCTATACCCCCCATTCCCCCACTCCTCACTCTTCCATCATACAATCATTCCATCCAATTTTTACCCACCAGTTAAAGTGATGTTCCCTAACCTTCTAGATTATTCAGACACCTTAAAAGACGCCAACTTCCTGCAGTGAAGAATTCAAGAGAAATTGCGATGATTTTGTTTCCTTTAAACCTTTGGCTGAGATAAAGCTGCATTTGTTTCAGTTAATTTTGAAAATTATGAAGAATTTTGTAAAAT
>NC_068992.1:38402360-38406947 GCF_001194135.2 Octopus bimaculoides | reverse complement strand
ACTCGAATGGACCCTTGTAGTGAATCAGTATTTAAAAAATCCTATTATCCCATTATAAATTTGAGCGATGTTTCTCTGTCTGTTATGTTTTTATGTTCATTAATTCCTCCTAGACCATTGGTATAAGGACAATGAAACTCAAACCAGCAACTCCCCTAATCCCAGGGGGTCTATTTTTTTAAAGGGCCACCTAATTGGGGCTCCACTGACTTCCCCACAATATTTTTACTGCATTTTAAACTAACTCTATGGCATTGGCAACCAAATTGGAGCAATGACAATGAATTTCATACCATGAACTCCCAGGTAGTATCATAAGGAGGTTCAATTTCTGATGGGCTGCTTAAATGGGCTCCACTGACCCCACTATTTTTGTGGGTATGGAGTTTGGAATGGGGTATTGGATAATTAATACCAGAAGATACATACACAATGAATGTGTCTAAGTCTATTACATTACAAAAGGGTAGAGGGCCGTAAAGCAGCCCAGTAGTCAGGCCGAAGGCCTCAAAGGTGCCCTCCACAGGAGCTGGCATGAATGCTGCCTGAAGGGTGGCTTCAAGGTGAGTATTTTTATAATTAAATATAACTACAAGTTATATGAAAGATTTTTTAAAAATATTTTGTGCATTGGTAGAAGTATAACGTGTTGCACATATTTTAACAACAAAATTTTAGCTGAACCCCAGTTGAGAACTACTGTTTTAGACAGCATGTTCATAATAACACATGATTCACCAGTTTAAGGGGACTTTGAGACACTGTACTGTTTTAGGCAGCATGTTCATAATAACACTCATGAACGTCTCCTCCCTTGAGATGATATGTGTTCATAGTAGTTGTATTTTAATGTGGATAATCTTTTAAAAAGGGAAGTTTGCATCTAAGAACCCAGGATGGTTTCAGGTTCATTATTTACACTATTTACATTTGACGGATATTTGTCTTCATCTTGTTTGTTGTTAACACAACATTTCGGCTGATATACTCTCCAGCTTTCATCAGGTGTCTTGGGGAAATTTCGAACTTGGGTTCTCATTCCTAAGGTATTTTTCGATATTATTATTATTATTATTATTATTATTATTATTATTATTATTATTATTCAGGTCACTGCCTGATGAAGCTGAAACGTGTTAACAACAAACAAAATGAGGACAAATATGTCAAATGTAAATAATGTACATAATTCCTCATCTCTTAAATATAGAACTGTATTATGGTTTCAGGTTGTTTGGTATCAAAACAGTTAATCTTTTGTAAACTTATGATAGTATTTGAGTTCAATGCTGCAAATTTATAAAACATAAGGTATACATTGTTTTCAGTTATTGTCCTTCCTTCATATTGTGTCTTCTCCCTGTCTTTGTTACATACTCTACAACAGTTTACATTCTCAGTATGAGCATTATTCCACCTTTATTAAAATACTTGTCATTATCATTCTTTTAATCACTGTCCTATGAAACTCTGTTTTTGCCTCTAATTTTCCTTCCAAGCACTTACTTAGGGCATGCCCCTCCCACTGACAGGCTCCCGTGCCAGTGGAAAGTAAACAGCGCCATCTGAACATGGTTGATGCTAGTTCCGCCTGACTGGCTCCCATGCTGGTGGCATGTAAAAGGCACCCATTACACTCCTGGAGTGGTTGGTGTTAGGAAGGGCATTCAGCTATAGAAACCTTGCCAGATCAGATCAGTGCCTGGTGCAGCCTTCTGGCTTGCCAGTCCTCAGTCAAACCGTCCAACCCATGCTAGCATGGAAAACAGATGTTAAATGACAATGATGATGATGATTAACCTTATTTGACCCAGTTGTTCCTTTTAACTTGTTTACAAGGGCCTTTGGAATATCTTTTATCCAATCCATACCATTATGGACAATAGATGTTAAATGATGATGATGATGATGGAAATGTTCTTATTCTATTTCTTCATCTCTTATATTTTTTCATAACATCAAGTCCTGGGTCTGGCTGAGCCATGATGTCAAAAATCACATCTGACTGAGCCATTATGGCTATACAGATTACCAGCCTAAGGGTCTCTAGGTCTTTAGTACTTCTCTACCTGTATTAAAGATATTTAACTGAGAACAATTCATCTTTCATCACTTGCTTTTAACAAGTAACAGAGCTACATTTAGTCATCCTTAAAGGCCTTACCCCTGAATACAAGGATCAGGAACATGTGAGCTGTGATCCACTTGTGGGTCATAAGAATTCTCTAAGGGCCTTTTCGTCTACTATGACCTCAGGCCAAGCAAAGCCCTGAGAGAGGATTTGGTAGACAGAAACTGAAAAAAGGCTGATGTGTGTGTGTGTGTGTGTGTGTATGTGTGTGTGTGTGTGTGTTTGTCCTCCACCACTGCTTGACAACTGGTGTTGGTGTGTTTACATCTCTGTAACTTAGTTCAGCAAAAGAGTCTGATAGAATAAGTACAGTGCTTAACAAAACAATATCAGTACTAGGGTCACTTCATGCTGTCCACTTTTCTGTGTTTGCATGGATCATACAGAATTCATTGAAGCAGATTTCCTACAGCTGGATGCCTTTCCTGTCACCAGCCAATCTTCCAAATTCACTCACAGGGCCTTGGTTAAAGTAGGAGACACTTGCCCAAGGTGCTGTGTAGTGGGATTGGACCCAAAACCACACAGGTAGAAAACAAACTTCGTAACCATTCAACCATATCTACATCTAAGTATGTTTTTAAATATTACATGCAGATTGTTGTTGAATATTAGCAACCCTGCCGTTTCAGCTTTCAGCAGAGCATGATAATCTTGAGAAGAAGCAAAACAATTTATGACATTAACGAGTTCGAGTAACAACAATTGTTTTAATTGTAAAACTGATCTTTTTAACCTGTATTTAATTACTTGTTTGGTTTGTTAATCAAACAAACAAATATTAACAGGATGAAGAAGTCATTTAAACCAAAACCATCTGGCTTCATTCTTCTGTTTGCTTCCTTCAATTATTTTTTACCTGATTGAAGGCCAAAATAAAATACGTTGCCAAGCTCCAGATAATTGCTGCAGGTTTTTTTTTTTTAGCTTTTTAAAAAAAATATTGCAAATTTTTTTAAACTTTTTTTTTTGTTGCTCTTCACTTTTGTTATGCACTGCTCTCCCTACCACCCATACTCTCTCTTTTTCTCTCTCTCCCTCTCTTTCTTTTTCTCTCTCTCCCTCTCTCTTTTTCTCTCTCTCCCTCTCTTTCTTTTTCTCTCTCTCCCTCTTTCTTTTTCTCTCTCTCCCTCTCTTTCTTTTTCTCTCTCTCCCTCTCTTTCTTTTTCTCTCTCTCCCTCTCTTTCTCCCTCCCTCTCTCTCCTCTGACCAACACCTACACATTGTATATACAGAGAGACATATAAGGTAATAATGTCATTCAGAAACATATCTTTTGGAAGAAGCTAACCTTCTATGTAGATAATAAACAAATAAAACACTAGTGGCTACTTTGTGACTTTATCACTTTTGCTTGTTGCTATTTCCAGTCGTTGCCATTACAATCAACAAGTCAGTGATGTTATTATTTTAAATTATGCTTTCAACTATAATCCAGTCTTCCTGGCAGCAACAACACCACCACCACCACCACCAACAACAACAGATTGTGTGCGTTAAGGCTGGATAAACACACACACACACACACACACACACTCAGTGGCATAACAACTTTGTCAAACTTAACAACAATATCACATACACATTATTACTATATCAGTTGGAAGCAGTTCGAAGTTACATAAGACAAGTTTTAATTAATGAATTGGTAGCTTTGAAAAAAAGAAGAAAGAACAAGACTTTTATATATTTTTCATGCAAATATTTCTTTGAGTAAATTCAAAGTGTTTAAAAAAAAACATAGTGTGTGATGTTTTTGCAAGTCTATTTATGAAAACAACCTGCAAGCATTTTTGAAACAGTTTATTCACCAAGTGGCAGCAGCTAAAGATTTTACTGGAATTCAATTTATGTAAGGCTTTAAACATGTCTAGGATGGCTTCTTCTTCTCTCTGCACATGTCAACTACAATTTATATAATTCATAAATGGTGTTGTCGAATTGATAAAACTTCAAGTCCAAATGTGTTGTTACCAGCAATATGGTAGTCCATTTGATATGAAATATTGTGTAAAAGATGGACCGCCGCCACTGTATAAGACTTGCTGCATTTTCCAAAAGTACCGCAAATGTCGGACTGGTCATTTGGAATTGCACAATAAGGTGAGATGAATATTGTTACATAATGATCTTTGGTTTAATTACTTGTAGTTATCAGTGTACTATACAATTAGATATATATTTAAAAAAAATTTTCGGTACAATGACTTACTTCATTCTTTCTCTTTTGTAGTTTTTAAAAAGATTGTTTCTTTTTCCTTTTTTTGCAAGAAAAGTTTTCAAGTACATAATTAGTCACTCTCATGTTCAGCAAAAGTCAATATAGTTTCACAAACCTAGAAAATATATACATACATATATATATATATAAACATACACAAAGACAGAGAGAGAGCGAGAGAGATTTTATTTCCAGTCTATTATACACACACACACACACACACACACACACACAC
>NC_068992.1:38394163-38401826 GCF_001194135.2 Octopus bimaculoides | reverse complement strand
TACCTCTTTTATTTGTTTTGTGGAGGGTTTGTTGGACATAGTGTGAGTGGACTGTTGTTATCGTTAGGCCTAACTCTAAAGTAAATACCACCATGACTGATATCCAAACTACAATGGAAATGGCTACCACTGGATTTGGTTAAAAAGAGATGATGAGCAATGGCTAGAAGAATGTTGAGCTTTATTTGATAACCAGTTGATCTTGCAAATGGGGCTTCATCAGTGAAGGGGGGGGGGGACAGTGAGCATTGATGCCGTCAAGAGGTAGGCCCCAAAACGGTATGCATTCTCTCCTGATGAACCTATACACTTGCTGGCTTCCAGTATGCAGAGTTCTCGACTGGTAGCACTTCCATGTGCAAGTTGTTTGCAAAACACCACTTATCCAAAACTCAGAGCTTTATTTATGTATTTGTATCTTGTTATTCCCTGGTGGGTTTTTCTTTTGGCCCTTTATATTCTGAGTTCAAATCCCACTGAGGTCAATTTTCCTTTCATCCCTCAGTGGGGTGGAGGGTGGGGTGTCAATAATGAACCAGTTATAAATGAATTACTAGAGTTGTTGTAATTGGCTGACCACCTTCCCTCAAAACTCCTGCCTAAATTTATTTCATCAAGATTGACTTTGCCTTTCATCCTTTCAGGGTCTATAAAATAAGTACCAGTTGAATACTGGAGTCAAGGTAATCATATAACCTCCTCTTCCACAATTTCAGCCTTGTCCCTCTTCTAGAAAGGATTGTTGTTGTTGTTGTTGTTATTCGTGTCAGTGGCATGTAAAAGGCACCATTTGAGCATGGTCATTGCCAGTGCCACCTGACTGGCTCCTGTACCGGTGGCACGTAAAAAGCACCATTCAAGCGTGGTTGATGCCAGTACTGCCTGCTGGCCCTCATGCTAATGGCACATAAAAAGCACGCACTACACTCTCGCATTGTTGCTATTAGGAAGTGCATCCAGCTGTAGAAACTTTGCCAGATCAGATTGGAGCCTAGTGCAGCCTTCTGGCTTGCCAGCCCTCAGTCAAACCATCCAACCCATGCCAGCATGGAAAGCAGGCATTAAATGACGATGATTATTATTATTATTATTATTTGTGTATGTTTGATAAGTTTTTTATTATGAATGAAGTGCTGAATAACCTCACTCTAATGTGATAATTTCTCTAAAAGAGAGAAAAACAAAATAATCTATTTTATGAATGGTAAGCATTTATCTCCTGATTGTCAGAAAGATTTTATCTGAAAGTTTTCCAGCTGTTTGAAAAGAACCATTTATCATTTCCCTAAAAGATTTCTGTAGATGCCACGTTTTTCACTGGGCAGGATTCTTAAATCTATCAGCCTTAAAACTCCAATATCTCAATCTATTTGCTTGTGTGACATATTGGGCAAGTCTCTTCTACTAAAACCCTGAACTGAGCAAAGCCTTGTGAGTGAATTTGGTCAATGGAAACTGAAAGAAGCCTGTTTGTGTGTGTGTCTCTTTGTCTTGGCATTGTGTAATGGTTGTCATACAAGCAGCATCAATCACTTTCAGTCTTCTGTAAAAATATATTACCTCACACGTAAAAAGCACCTTTCGAGTTTTGGACCTCATGGAGACAATGACTGAGACCTTTGACATTATTTTGTGTTTGAGAAGAACACCCCATCAAACCAAGTAAAATCACAGTCGTGGCAGATGCCAGTGTCATGCAGATAGCACCCATGCCAGTGGCATGTAAAAGCACCCATTACACTCATGGAGTGGTTGGCATTAGGAAGAGCATCCAGTTGTAGAAACCATGCCAAATCAGACTGGAGTCTGTTGCAGCCTTCCAGCTTGTCAGCCCTGGTCAAACAGTCCAACCCATGCCAGCTTGGACAATGGACACTAAATGATGATGATGAGAATTTGGAAACTAGTGAAGGTTGATAACAGGAAGGGTATCCTGCTGTAGAAAATTTGTTTCACTGAATTCTGTGTGTCCCATGCAAGTATCGAAAAGTGGATATCAAAGTGATGATCATTTTTGTGATAGAAGAGGGATGAATCATGTAGGTCATCAGAGATTTTTTTTCTTTTTGCATCTGTCTGGATTGCTAGTAAATATAGCTGTAATGGTTAATTTCTCAAGAATGTCTCTTTAGGGAACCATTATTTCGCTAAGTTAACCCTTTAGTGTTTAAACCGGCCATATCCAGCCCAAATATTCTACATGTTTTATATTCAAACTGGAATTTAAAGACAATGATTCTTCATTCCTTATTAATCCTTTCATTACTATATTTCTAATAAAAACACTGGTTTTATTTCATTTTAAAAATGAGGAAGAATTTAGTAAAATAACTTTTTGTCATTTTTTAGCTAATCTTTGGAAAATAAATTAACATTTTGATGGAAGGTTAGAATTTAGATCACTTTAAAACGGTTTAACATCATAAAACCAAGTATGGAGGTCTCAGATGCTTTGGTAGTGAATCTTTTAAAGCTCTGATTATTTTTCTTTCAATTTCCTTCTAAAAGTATTTTTAAAAGAGTTCAGTTGTTGTAGTATCATTTATCATTCATTTTCCATGCTGGCATGGGTTAGACAAACCAGAGAACTGAACCAAGCTCCAGTGTCTGTTTTTGTATAGTTTCCAGAGTTGGGTGCCCTTCCTAATGTCAACTCCTTAACCCTTTTGGTACCAAGCTGGCTGAAATCACCTCTGGCTCTGTAGTACAAATGTCTTGTTTCCAAAAGTTCTGAATTAAAATCTTCCACCAAACCTTAGTCACAATTTAAGTTCCTAACACTAGTGATGACTAATTTATTTTACTAAATTCTTTGTTATATTTAAAATTAATTGAAAAAAACACAGCATCACAAAATAAATACAGTAACGAAAGGGTTAACAGGGCGTACATTAACACTAGTGGTGTCAGCAAGTAATTTGCAAAACAAGACCCTTCAACTGAATGGATGTAGAGTATTGAGGGATGTAACATCGAACAATATTCATTAGGTGTTTGTTTGATATCTTTGTGCCATCTTTAGTTGTTGTTGTTGTAAAGCAATCATTTGCATCAAGGTCATCATATCCATTTTTCCATTCTAGTATGGGTTGGGGACAACTTTTTCTTTTTTTTTTTTTTGCAGGCAGTATTTAATGGATGGATGCTCTTCTAGACACCAACACTTTCAGTCACCTCTTAAGACATGTGAAGATATGGGATAACTATCACCCAAACCAGGATATTTCAATAAAGCAGTCAGGAATCTTTATTCCTGAACCCTTTTGCATTCAGATTACTCTGCCGAATGTAATGCTTATTTCTTCACATTGTCTTGAATTAATGATGCATTATCTTGCAGGTTTGAGATTTCAATGATGTGATAATTTATTTTTACTATAACATTGTAGGGTAGGTGTGAAAGACCAGATCTGGCTACTTTGAATATAAAACAGGTTGAATATTTGAGTTAGATATGGCTACTTTAAATGCTTATGGGTTAAAAGACTCCATAGAAAAAGCAGTCTCTAGGAAAATGAAATTAAAGAATGTTTATCAAAGATAGACAGATAGAGATGTAGATAAATGAACATAGAGATAGATAGATAGATAGATAGATAGACATAAATACATAGAGAGATACAGAGATGTAGACAGACAGAGATAGGGGAAGACATTTTTTAAAATCACGAATGCAGTAGTATACGTATTTATTCTGCAGAAAAAGAAAGTGTCCTACACAAGTTATTTCAGTAATTTTACAGTAAATAATTTCATAGTCATTTCTCTAACATTGTCCATTGTACATTTTTGCTGCTTTCAAATATTTTATTCATTCTCCACCTCTTTCATACATTTATTGTTGGCCTACAATACACTATAACAGCTTTAAGTACAAACTAGTCATCTGTTTAGATTTTTTTTTTCTTTACAATTGTGTGTTTTTCAAATTTCAGTTTCATGTAGGGTTGTGCTGTGTTTATGGCTACACGTGTGTGCACGTATACAATGCATACACAAACACACACACACTAGTTCAGTGTGGGGGGGGGGGAGTTATTTGAAGCAGGGTTTTACAGCTGGATGCTTTTCTTGTTCTTAACCCTTAACTGTTTTTCAAATAAGGAATATTTTATCAAATAAGGAATCTTTTATCAAATAAGGAATCTTTTATCCCATAGATCTTTGAAAGGGCAAAGCAACTGATTATAATGCATCAAAGATATTGGTAAATTAATGCAGGAAAATGCTATCGAATTTGGAGTATGCAATGTGAATGGCTGCAAGTTGGGTGAAATGGTACCATACTGGTGGAAGAGGAAATTATCCATAGGTGCAGGTGTGTAGCAAAAAGTGATTGATAAAATAAGTGACAGGTTTAAAAGAGAAAAAAAGAAAATTATGTCCTGGGGTCAAATCATTTAACTAAAAATTCTTCAAGACAGTGGTGCTCCAGCATGGTCACAGTTTAATGACTGAAATAAGTTATAAATATAAATTAATAAAGACAGATAATTAAAGAAATGTAGAAAGAAACAGATCATCATCATCATCATCATGTAGCATCCATGGGTTGGAAGGTTTGACCAGGGCTGGCAAGCTGAAAGGCTGCACTTCAGTCTGATTTGGCATAGTTTTCTACAGCTGGATGCCCTTCCTCATACCAACCACTCCAAGAGTGTAATGGGTGCCACTGGCACGCATGCCATTTGCAATTTTGCTTGGCTTCATGGGTCTTCTTCTGAAACAAAATAATGCTAAAGGTCTCGGTCATTGCCTCTGTGAGACCCAACACTTGAAAGGAACTCAGCCACTTTGCCTCCATGAGGCCCAACACTCAAAAGGTGCTTTTTATGTGTCACTGGCACGGGTGCCAGTTATGTGACACCAGCATCAGCCACGACTACGATTTCATTTGGATTGACAGCTCTTCTCAAGCACAGCATATCACCAACACACCAAAATCTTTGGTCTTTGTAGTAGAAACAATGTATTTTGTAAGATCAGTGAACGTTTACTGCTTTGTTACAAATCTGTCTGATATTTGACAATTTAGGAAAAAAACAAACATAGTGTCAAGTAATGATTAATGATTATTGATGTCTTTATTTTAATCAATTTATTGACCGTATCCAGTCATTTGTACATCTGACCTGAGAGGTTAAGATAGCAGTCAGTTGTCCAAAGTTCAGATATTTATATTCATTGAACCTCAGTGAAAGGAGAAACCTTCTGTTCACCTTTCACCCTTTAGTTCAGTGTTTTTCAAAGGAGGTGGGCCTGTGAGGGTTGAAAAGAAGCCAGACAATTTGTTAATAATACCAAAAAAAAATTAACCTTTATGTTAACATATCTCTGTTGAAATACCTGCCTTTGCTTCAATTACTTTTGAAAATAACGAAGAATTTAGTAAAATAACTGTAGTAAATTAGTAAACTATAGTAAATTTAGTAAAATAGCTGGTATTTCGAATATGAATTATTATGATAGGAGGTGGTTTTAATTTCAGGAAATTTGTATCTGAGAACCAGGAGTGGTCTCCAGTGAGTTGGTACCTTAAGGTTGCCCAATGCTATGGCAAAGAAAGAATTGTACAGATGCAAAATCTTTTAGAGTAAAGATTGTTTGCCAACATAACATGGCAGTCCTGGTTTAGGACAAATGTTGCTGTATTTTAGTCCCAGGAGACATCGTCTCCAGCTAGCTATACAACACGATCTGTGTCCTTATATTTTCGAACAAAGGAATCTAGCTGTCGTATAGCCAGCTAGAGATGATGTCTCCTGGGGCTAAATTACAGCAACATCCATCCTAAATCAGAACTGCTATGTTATATTGGCAAATAATCTTTACTCCGAAGTACTGTTGATGAATATCTCTCATCGTGAGATTTACAAATAGTAATTTGCAAGATTTTTTGTTTTTCATCAATAAAGAAGGAACAGTGGAAGGATGGTAAAAAACTTGGGGGTGGGGGGACTGGTGTTTGTTGCATTCCAGAACTGTTGCCCTAGTTGAGAGCAGATTCCTGTTACTTGTAGGAAGGACTTCAGCTGCAAAGATATCCTCAAACCACCTTAGTAATGCTTGCCCGTGCAAGGGCACTAGTCATGGTGCCACATAAAAAGCACTGGTGATGGTGCCATGTAAAAAGCACCCAGTATATTCTGTAAAGTGGTTGGTGTTAGGAAGGGTATCCAGCTATAGAAACCATGCCAAAACAGACAAAGGAACCTGCTGTGGATCCTGGTGTTGCCAGCTCATGTGAAATCCATGGAAAACGGATGTTAAATGTTGATCAAGATAATGAACAATATGTGAGTAGACATGTTTAGAAAAACACATCCCACTCTTTGTAGAATATAAAATTAATGTGGAACTCTAAATCACATGGCTGCATCTACATACACACACACTCATACATACATATTTACACACGTACACACATACTTACATACACACACACACACACACACACACACACACTCATACCATACATACATATTTACACGTACATACATACATACACATACATACAAACATAACTCATACCATACATACATACATACGAGGTGATATAAAGTTGTTCAATATTTTTAATTGCATGAAATGAAAATGTTTCTTTTTCTTTTTATCTCTTCATCTTTCTATGGTTTTGTTAGTTCCCCACCCCCAGCTTCCTCATTGTTTTAAACACTCACATTTGACATGATTGATTGCCATGTTTCACTGAATTTTAATTATTTGAGTATTATTTTTGTCATTGTCAAACCATTTCACTTCACTCCGACACCATTGTAAAAAGATAACAATGTAATTAATCTTCACTCGATCTCTCTCTCTTTCTCTCTCTCCTCATTGATATCCAGTTGAGAGCTGATAAATGGATTTCCATGTTTACATCTGTTTTTCTCTTTGCTTTTCCTTTTCTTGGACATTTTCCATTTTGTCATATTTCTTGTTGCATTGTGGAAATTTTTTCCACACACACACACGTGCACACACAGATGGATGGATAGACACTCAGACAAGCGAAACTGCTTTGGTTTTAAAATTCTCTTTAATTGGATTTTAATGTGTGTGTGTATGTGTGTGTGTGTGTGTGTGTATAGTTGCTATTATGCAAAAGTGTCGTAAGTCCAAAACATTGCTTTTCCAGAAAATGAAAAAAAATAGTTTCACCATTCTGTAGCAAAGCCGTTGTACTATACTGTGACAATTTTCATATCTTGGCATCTGAAGCAGCTGGAAATATGATAGTTTGACCAAAAGAACCAGCTGTTGTAAGCAAAAATAAATATTGACAAAACGCATTTGGCCAAATTTGGACAGTTTAACATAATAGCAACAATATATATATATACTAGCAGAAATACCCGGCGTTGCCCGGGTTAAAGAGAATAATGAAATCTAAAAACGCCGTCTAGACTACGCATCATCTTTATATATAGAGATGTATATACACACACGCACCCAAACACACGTATATATATATGTATATCAATATAAATATATGAAAGTCAATGAAGTTTCGTAAAAGAAGGTGATCATGTACATACTTTCTTGCTGTTTTGATTATAACACCTCATTGTAAACTATGTTCCTTGTTTTCCCTTGTGGAGCATATACAAATAGGTTTTTTGTTGCTGCCCACTCTTGAGCAGCCAACATACAGTTGTCCATG
>NC_068992.1:38390690-38392447 GCF_001194135.2 Octopus bimaculoides | reverse complement strand
GTGATCGTTGCCAGAGCCACGGATTGGCTCCTGTGCTGGTGACACATGAAAAGCAACCATTTGAGCATGATCATTGCCAGTGTTGCTTTACTGGCACATGTGCTGGTGGCACGTGAAAATCAACATTTGAGCATGGTCGTTGCCAGTGCCACTGGACTGGCTCCCATGCACGTAGCACGTAAAAACACTGTTTGAGTGAAGTCATTGCCAGAACGGCCTGACTGGCCCTCGTGTCGGTGGCACGTAAAAACACCCATTACACTCTCGGAGTGGGTGGCGTTAGGAAGGGCATGCAACTGTAGAAACTTTGACAGATCAGATTGAGCCTGGTGCAGCCTCTGGTTCACCAGTCCTCAGTCAAACCGACCAACCCATGCCAGCATGGAAAGCAGGCGTAAAACGATTATGATATGTGTATGAATGTATCTGATGTGGTCCAGACTGCAAAATGGATGCAACACAACATGATGCATAGAATCCCACCTATAAGGGACACTAGCAAGATCGGCTGAAGCGATTGTCGTACAGAATAAGGATTGGTACCAAGTCCATCTTTTTTTTTTTTACTTAATCAGTGATTATTATATATATATATATCCATGAGTAACAAAGAGCGGATATCTTCACTCAGTTGGGTCCTATTATCTGTATATACTGCAAGAAAATTATGTGGCCGGTACTTATGCACTGAGTCTGATACTCACTGAATATTGTTGAGTATGCAAGTAACTCAGACCTAACAAGGTGCCTGCCTCAATTTAAGTACCTAACTTAACTGAATCTTAATTGTATATGTGGTGAGAATGGATGAGGATAGCTGTGTGAAAAAGTGCCACACCCTAGCGGTTGAGGGAACCTGTGGAAGAGGCAGACCCAGGAAGACCTGGGATGAGGTGGTGAAGCACGACATCTGAACATGAGGCCTCACCGAGGCAATGACTTGTGACTGAGACCTTTGGAAATATGCTGTGCGTGAGAAGACCCGGCAGGCCAAGTGAGACCAAAATCCAAGGCCTCTGCCAGGGATGTAGCCAGCCTACTTACGCGTAATATTCCTTCATTGGATACTAAACTCCACTTGCAAAGACCTGTTGAGGCAAGTGAAATCGAGATCGAACTAAATTTGTAGACTTGCACCCATGCCAACGTCTCTTTCATTGAACACTAAACTCGGCTTGCAAAGACCTGTTGGGGCAAGCGAAAGCGAAATCGTGATGGCACCTGTACCAGTGGAGCACTAAGAGCACTGTCCGAGCGTGATTGTTGCCAGAGCAGCCGCCTGGCTTCTGTGCTGGTGGCACGTAAATAGCACCATTTGAGCATGATCGTTACCAACATTGCCTTCCTGACACGTGAAAAGACATTCGAGCAAGATCATTGCCAGTGCGGCTGGACTGGCTCCTGTGCAGGTGTCACATAAAACACACCATTTCGAGCGTGGCCATTGCCAGTACCGCCTGACTGGCCTTCGTGCCGGTGGCACATAAAAGCACCCACTACACTCTCGAAGTGGTTGGCATTAGGAAGGGCATCCAGCTGTAGAAACTCTGCCAAATCAGATTGGAGCCTGGTGTAGCCACCTGGTTCACCAGTCCTCAGTCAAATATCCAACCCATGCTAGCATGGAAAGCGGACGACGTTAAACGATGATGATATGTATGTGTGTGTATATATATATGTGTGTGTGTGTATATATATATACATGTATGTATATATATATATATATATATATATATATATATATATATGTGTGTGTG
>NC_068992.1:38387902-38390617 GCF_001194135.2 Octopus bimaculoides | reverse complement strand
TATATATACATGTATGTATATATATATATATATATATATATATATATATATGTATTTATTTCATCATTTCATTAATATATACCATTCTTATTTTCCCTATTTGTCTCTGATGACGGAATATCCCATACTCAGAATATCCCTGAAACAGCTGTAAGACTTCAAATTTTTTCCAATAATGATAATGTATACGACTTGAGATATTTGTCTTGCCTTAACGTTTGTTGTCCTCTTTAACAATTATATATCTGCTGCATTGGAAATCTGCAATGGCTACATAATTACCATCTTGGCTATAACCTTGGAGCCCTAGTAATCCGTTACAGCACTTAACTAACATATCTAATTGTTTAACTCACCTGTGAACTAAACCCCCATACTTTGTATATATATTTATATAAAAATAACATTCAAGTGTGATCGTTGCCAGTGCCGTCGGACTGGCCCTCGTGCTGGTGGCACGTAAAAGCACCCACTACACTGTCTCAGTGGTCGGCGTTAGGAAGGGCATCCAGCTGTAGAAACTTTGCTAGATCAGATTGAACCTGGTGCAGCCTCTGGCTCACCAGTTCTCAGTCAAACTGTCCAACCCATGCCAACATGGAAAGCAGACATTAAATGATGATGATGATATATATATATGTCTATATGGGCTTCTGCACTGTTACTCTCTCCCAGATTCCACCCACAAAGTATTGGTTCAACCTGTTATAAATTAACCAACTCCCAAATACCAATACCTACCCTTCTACCAATGTTATTGCTTTGGTAGAAAAGTAGTTGATACTAATCCAAAGTGGTGCACATTGGTAACCCAGGGCCAAATGGTTCTGTAGCAATCTTGTTAACCACACAGCCAAGCCCACACACGCACCTGTGCGCACGCAATGTTAAATAATTCATATGACCATCCTTGTTTATATACAAAAACAAAAACCTTTAATAAGAAGAGAAAGAGAATCAAATTATTTATATGCTTTTTTTCTCTTTCTTTTTTTTTTGTCTCTATAGAATTGACATCTTTAACATTGATGCTGCCTTAGTTTGGTACAAGATGACCTAGTCTCATTAGATCCAAGTATATGCCTGGTACTCATTGTATGAACTCTAGATGAATGACTGTCAAGGCACCCCCCCTCTCTAGGGGTGGTTGTGTGGTTTAGAAGTTTGCTTCCCAGTCACATGGTTTCAAGTTCAATCCCACTGAGTAGACATTGAGCAAGTGGTTTCTAATATGACCCCAGGCTGACCAAGTGTGTGTTTGTGTCTCCTTATCTTCGTATCACATGATAGTTGTAAGAGAAGTATCACTGCCAACCAGTTGATGCCCCTGCTCCCCCTTTAGTCTTCTGTGAAGCTATGTTTCACCATGGAGAAGTATTAGTTAGAAACATGTGAGGGTTAACAGCATGAAGGGCATCTGACCATAGGAAGTCTGCTTCAACAAATTCTATCCAACCTATGCAAACATGGAAAAGTGGACATTGAAATGATGATGAGTCATATACCATTATCATCATCATTGTCATCATCGTCATCATTGTCATCATCATCTAGTGTCTGTTTTCCATGCTGGTTTGGGTTGACTGGATCTGGTGAGCTGGAGGGCTGTACAAGGCTCCAGTCTGATTTTTGCTTGGTTTCTATGGCTGGATGCAACCACTCCAAGAGTGCAGTGGGAGACTTTTATGTTCCACTGGCACCGCTGCCTTTTATGTGTCACTGTCACGGGTGCCTTTTATGTGTCACCGGCACTGTCTACAACTACGATTTCACTTGGTTGAACTGTCAAAGGACTTGATCATTGCCTCTGTGAGACCCAACATTCAAAGATCATATATCATGCCTCTCCTTTGTGGAAGCACATATCTCTCTCGCTCTCTCTTGCGTGCGTGCCGCTTCACCTTGTACTTCCTCTACAGTAAGACACCTGTTTCTGTCTCACTTTAACCTTTCATCATCCAACACAAGATCACCTTCTCCAATGCCCCCCCTCTCTCAAAAGATTTTTGTCTTGCAAGTTACTTGGTGATCCTGTCAGTGCAGGTGCCACTCAAAAAGCACCCAGTCTACAATGTAAAGTGGTTGGTGTTTGGAAGGGCATCCAGTTGTAAAAACCTTGCCAAAAGTGACTTCGCCTGTGCTTGTGCCACATAAAACGCACTCAGTCCACTCTGCTGGGTGGTTGGTGTTAGGAAAGGAATCCAGCTGTAAAAATCCTGCCAAAACAGTCACAGAAGTCTTGTGCAGGCTTCTGCCTGGCCAGCTCCTGTCAAACAGTCCTACCCATACCACCTTGGAAGGTAGATGTTAAATGATGACAACAATGATTATCTATACTATAAATTGCAGTGTTCTTGATTGATTGATTGATTGAGTGAGTGTCGGCAGATTCACTCGAGAACGGTACAGTGGAATCGCGTGAAATTCAGCACAGAGCGGCAGCATGGTCTGCTCATGTTCAGGAGATTTTTATTGCCCTCCAACTCCCATGGTTACCGAGATAATTGATTATTACTTTTTAAGATAGGAATATCCCATTCAAAGTGGGGAGGGGCGATTTTGTTGCCTTTCCCATGCGCGAAATTTTACGAAAAACCAGCACAATAAAGATTTTTTTCCAAGTAATGTGGCTGGGTTTGTTTTTCGAAAATTTTAATCAGAGGCACAGAAAAAAAATAATTTCAATTTTTTGTGCATTAAAAAAAAAAAGCTATA
>NC_068992.1:38386656-38387452 GCF_001194135.2 Octopus bimaculoides | reverse complement strand
ATATATATATATATATATATATATATATACTATCCTTGCTATACATGTGCTTTCCATGCTGACATAGCTTGGATGGCTTGTTTACACTCCAAGTCGGTTCTTACACAGAGTTTCTGCTCTCCAAGATGAATGAGAGGACCTCAGCTCCTTTGTAGGTTTCCCTTTTTGACATGATTGCTCAACTGAAAGCAATCAAATCACCAGCTACTTTACAGTGTGTGTTGAGGGTTATTTTTAACATGGCACCAGCACCTGAGGGGTTGCCAGACCCTTGAAACAACAAAGGGCTCTCTTCAACCACTTCATCATTGATTGTTCACTGACCACTTTATAAAAAAGTACTCGATGCTGGGGTCATGTTGTGGAGTCTTTGTTACTCCACGATGTGTTGATTGACTCAAGGCAACGACAACAGGGAAGGTGTAGGGGTGGGGGTCGAATAGAAGTGATTGTAATGGTCAAATAAGAACCAGGAATGGCTGCATTGGGAGAGACATGAGTAGGGTGAGAGGCTGTCTATTGCTGAAACAAAATTCAAACAACTCTAATGTTTTATTTTTTTAGAATATATTTCATGTTTTTTTTCCCATTAAAATCTGAAAAAGAAAAGAAAAATCCTGTCGTTTAAATTATGGGACTATTTCATGACTTGTTTGAATTTCATGGAGTCAGCAGCAAATAAGAATACAAACAAAAGTAGAGAGAGAGAGAGAGAACAATATTATAAGACTTGTATTTCCAGCCTTACTAATAGAAGAACCTGTGCATGTCTCTTCTTCACATACCTCCACTCTCA
>NC_068992.1:38373581-38386569 GCF_001194135.2 Octopus bimaculoides | reverse complement strand
ATGTCACTTCTCTGCAGTCTGCTGTCTAACCAAATATGGTGTATTTTGTCACTGAAGCAACATTTCCAATGTTAGAGACACTCGGCATTGTTTAGAAAAACTTTGCATTTTGTTCTACGTTTTATTTTTTCAACCCCCCCTTCCGTTATTTATTGCAGTATTAGGCAACAAACTGGCAGAATCATTAGCATCCCAGGCAAAATGCTTAAAAGCATTTCATCTGTCTTTATGTTCTGAGTTCAAATTCCACCGAGGTCGACTTTGCCGTTTATCCTTTTGGGGTCAATAAATTAAGTACCAGTGAAACATTGGGGTCAATGTAATCGACTAGCCCCTTCCCTAAAATTTCAGGCCTCGTGCCTTTAGTAGAAAGGACTATTTATTGCAGAAGATTGGCAGAATCATTAGAGCCTCAGGCAAAATGTTTTGTTGTATTCGTTCCATCACATATGCATTCTGAGTTCAAATCCTTTTGTGGTCAACTTTTCTTTTCATCCTTTCAGTATTGATAAGAAAAGTACCACTCAAGTATTTATGATCAGTGGTATTGACAGGCCTCCTCCTCTCAAAATTGCTGGCTTCATGCCAAAATTAGAATTATTATTATTTTGGGGGAAAGGAGAAGGCAACCCCAGTACTTGATTGGTCTTATTTGTTATTATTGGGGTTGATAAAATAAATACTGGTTGAGCACTGGGGTCAGAGTGATCAATTAGCCCCCTTCCCACAAAGGACTATTATTATTATCATTCAGTAGTTTTATTTTTATAACGTGCTTTCACTTCACTACCGATTGCTGCTCTGTGTGCCCTGGGTACGTGCTGTGGTTTGCTGTGATGCTCTTATAGTTACTGTATTGAAAGTGTTTTGCGTAGGATGTGAGCAGTGCCCAGTAGTGCAATTTTCTGTATGTTATATATATTTGTAAGTCCTGGTGTTTTTGTTATGTATTTGTCTGAATATTTTTTTTATTATACCTAAGGCACCTACTATGATAGGAATTGTTTCTGTTTTTAGATTCCACATTCGAGTTACCTCTATTTCCAGGTCTTTGTATTTTGAAAGTTTCTCCATTTCTTTTAGGGAAACGTTGTCATCTGCTGGTATTGATACATCAATTAGAAAGCATTTTTTTCCTTCATGATCTTTGACAACTATTATTATTATTATTATTATTATTATCATTATTATGTTGTGGGTTCAAATTCCACTGACATTGACTTTACCTTTCATCCTTTTGGGGTCAATAATATAAGTACCAATGAAGCACTGGGGTTGATGTAATTGACCCCCTCGAAAATTGAAACAATTATTATGATGATGATGATGATGATGATGATGGCAGCGAGCTGGCAGAATCGTTAGCATGCCTAACAAAATTCTTCGTGGTATTTTGTCTGCCGCTATGTTCTGAGTTCAAATTTCACCAGAATCATCTTTGCTTTCATCGTTTTGGGGGTCAATAAATTAAGTACCAGTGATACACTGGGGTGGATGTAATCGATTAGTCCCCTCCCCTAAATTTCAGGTCTTATGCATTTAGTAGAAAGGATTATTATTATTATTATTATTATTATTATTATTATTATTAAAGAAATGAGCTGGCAGAATCATTAACATGCCAACCAAAATGCTTAGTGGTATTTTATTTTGGCTCTTTACGTTCTGAGTTCAAATGCTGCTGAGGCCAACTTTGCTTTTCATCCTTTTGGGAGTCAATAAAATAAAGTACCAGTTGAGTACGGGAGTCAGTATAATCATCTAGCCCCTCTCTTAAATTTCAGTAACAGAAAGAATTCTTATTATTTCGGTAGCAAGCTGGCAAAATCATTAGGGCATTGGAATAAATCCTTTGCAGTGTTTGTTTTGGCCCTATAAGTTCTGAGTTCAACTCTTGCCTCAGTCATTTTTTTCTTTCATCCTTTCATGATTGATAAAATAAAGTAGCACTCAAGTACTTGGGTCAGCGGTATCCACTAACCCCTCCCCTCAAAACTGATGGTCTTCTGTTTAATCTAGAGATTATTATATCTTTCATTGTGTTTATCAGGTTTTTTGTGTGTGAAGAAATATTGGTGCCACGTAAAAAGCAATGGTGCTGGTGCCACGTAAAAAGCAATGGTGCTGGTGCCACGTAAAAAGCAATGGTGCTGGTGCCACGTAAAAAGCAATAGTACTGGTGCCATGTAAAAAGCAATGGTGCTGGTGCCATGTAGAAAGCAATGGTGCTGGTGCCATGTAAAAAGCAATGGTGCTGGTGCCACATAAAAAGCACCCTGTACACTCTGTAAAGTGGTTGGCATTAGTTTGTAGAAACCATGCTAAAACAGACTATGGAACCTGGTGTGCTCCTGGTCTTACCAGCTCCTGTTAAACCATCTAACCCATACCAGCATGGAAAACGGATGTTAAATGATGATGTTACTTGAAAAAAAGAAAACTGACTAATTCCAGGAAAATGTTGTCACTGTGGATTTGTGTGTGTGCCTGCATTGTCCCTACCCCACTTCATCATTTGTTTGCATCATAAACATGTGGTATGTGGTATTGACAATCAGTCTGTTAACAGAAACTTATTTGTTTACCAAAAGTTTTGAACAACTGAAGGTTACTAGAATGAAGGAAGATAAACAAACACAAGTTTCTTTTAGGGCATCGCAGCTGCGTGTGTGGGAAGAATGATGCATCATAATTGAAAATGCAGTTCTGTTGAACGTCATCATGGAAAGTGGGATGATTAGATTAGCGGCAGGGGGTGGGGCTTAAAATTAGTTTCATAACATTTGTATGGATTAAAGTAAGATTATGTTTTAGTCACTACGAGTCAAGTTAATGAAGGTTAAAGAATGAGAAGACTTTATGTAAAGACATGTCCACCGCCACTGTAATATATTTACTCTATTTGGGTGGTTCTTCTGATGAGATAATGGTATTTACTGAATCGTCAAAGAATTGGACACCATGACTTACACTATTTAAACATTGCTTTTCATCTTTCTGGGGTATATGATATACAGTGTCATTAAAGTACTAGGGTCAATTTTAACCAGCCAGTTCCTAATTCCTTCATCTCAAATCTTTAACCTTGTGTTTATATTAGAAAAAAGTTTACTTAAAAGGTGGTGAGCTAGTAGAACTGTTAGCACATCGGACTAAATGCACAGCAGAATTTTTTCCAGCCCTTCATAGTCTTCTGATATCAACTTTGCTTTTCATCCTTCCAGGTTCAATAAAATAAGTTCCAGTTAAATACTGGAGTTTATGTAATTGAGTATCGTCTTCCCACTAAAATTACTGGCCTTGTGCTCAAACTTGAAAATTATTTAAAAGACAGCAAATTGGTCCAGTGATTAGAATAGAATCTCTTGTGTTCATTCTGAGTCTATGTGGAGTTTAATCTGTTGCTTAATATTCAGGCTGGATCACCTGTTGGAAGGTACCTCCGTCTGGTCTTGGAGGTTCTGCGAGGAGTCATGGATACTATTTCCTTCCTGACTAAAAAGAAATGGAAAAAATAATTTTCTTAAAAAAATATATTAAATTCAAATAAAAGATCTGAGGTTCACCAAGAATACTTCAATGGCCCATTTGTGACGCCATTGCGATTACCAATTCCTGCTCTATAGTCAAAATACATTTTGCTTGTATCAACTGTGGTTTTCTTGATCTGAACAAAATCTACAGGATAAATGAAAATTAATTTATATAAATTTTTAAGGAATAAAAACTCCAAAATGAATTCAAATTTTTCTCTTTTTTTTCTTTCAGATGTTAAATAACTTTGCCACAGATTTGGATATTCTGCTGAGCGACCTTTCTCAGTCTTGTCCTGTCTCCAACCCACCAAATTTTTCTCCTCTAAAACTGGGTGCATCAAAAAAGTAAGTATTTACCATTATTTCTATATCATATTTAATTTTCTAATAATGATGTTTATTTTTTTTAACATGTCTGTCCATGGGGGAAATATCTCCTTGCTTGGAAACAAGCGATGGTTGGGCAAAACAGGAAGGATGTCTGGCCATTACAGCTCTGCCTCAATAATCTAGCTATCTATCTAGGACTCCCACAGGACTCCCCAACACTGTTTCCACATGTTTTCCCCATTCATCTCAATCTTCCATAATGGTCCTCAGCTCCTGTACTCCTTTCCTACCAGTATCCTCCACCAAGTTGTCGATATAGGTCATCTTCCTCCTTCCTCTCCTGGTTCTTCCTTCTGTTGGTTGCCAGAACACTCACTTGTTAGCAATTTCATCAGTGTGTCTGATGCAGTATCCAGCTAGTCTCATCCTTCTATGCTGTGTCTTGAATGTTACTTTTGGTAGTCCCTGGTATAAGTCAGCATTTGTTGTATGACTCTTCCAGGAGACATTGAGTACCATTCTAAGCTTCCTTGTATAACAACTGTCCAACTGCTTCTTCAATGCTTTAGTGAGCATCCATGTTTCAGCCTCGTATAGAAGAACAGACTCCACCGTTGCCAGAAACAACCTCACTTTCAATTTCCTTGCTAACCTTCAACTCCATACCTTTCTCAATTTATGGCATGTGCTCCAGGCAAGAGCTTTCCCTGTTATGATGTCTTTTTCAGTGCTTTGTGTCCATGCTGTCAATTCATGGTTGAATAATTGCAGCTCTGTTTTCTTTGCGTTACAGTGCAATCCTACTTTCCCTGATTCCTACTCTAATCTGCTCAGTACCTCCTGTGCCTGATCTGTCCTCTCTGTTAGTAATGCCAGGTCATCAGCATAGTCTAGGTCAGTCACTGTTACTCCTTGATGCCGTCTACTTCTTTGCCTATGCAGTTTGAATCCCAGTTCTTCTTCCTTGCCCTCATACATTCTATGCATTAGATAGTCCAGAATGATAGTGAATAGATAAGGTGCTAGCATGTCACCTTATCATACTCCAGCTTTGACTTCAAAGTATTCCGTCTCTCCATCAAGAGTGGTCACTTTCGCTCTGGTGTTCTCATACAGCTTACTTATTGCTCTCAGAATTCTTGATGGAATATCATATGCTTTAAGTATTTTCATCAGCATTCCTCTATGTACTGAATCAAAAGCACCCCCTATTTTTTTTGTCTTCAATAAATTTCCCTTTAACCCTTACAAACATGGAAAAGTGGATGTTAAAATGGTGATGATGGAGACAGTAGTGACCTCAGTAATGGTGATGGTTGTTTAAAAGTTTCATCTCCACCATTATTTAACATCTACTTTCCATGCAGCTGTAGGTTGTATGGCTTGACAGGAGCTAGCAAGCTAGAGAGCTACACTAGTCTCCAGTTCTCTGTTATGATATGATTTCTATGGCTGGATGCCCTTCCCAACACCAATCACTTTATAGTGTACTGGGTGCTTTTTATGTGGAACCAGTGGGTTTGACAAGTAACTTGAAAGACGAAGACCTCTTCACTGAGAGAGGGAACTGAGGGAGGTGGTTATGAGCCAGGTGAAAGGTAGTATAGAGGGGATGGAGGGCAATGTTCCATAAGAGTGTGAGGGACATGTTTAGAGTGAGTGATGGGGAGTGAATGGGAGTGTTTAAAAGTTTAAATAAAAAGTATAAGTTATAGACATCTGGTCAGATGTCTTGTATCAAGTCTCTAGATTGAACACACGAAGTCAACTCTGATTAATATGAAAGAAAATAACTGAAGATTCTGAAGGACCAAGAGGACCAAGAGACCCTTTAAATTTCACAGCTCATTCAATTGTAATCTGTTAGTATAAAACATTGGTTCTAACCCTGGCTGAAAATGCTTGTTTATGGGTGTTTGTAAGCTCATATGGGAGTAAGGGTAGAGCTATGAAGGCCCTGGGTGTTTGGAAAGGATTGTGATTTTTTCTCGGAATTAAAATAATTAAACCATGCACAATTTATATTTTTAAATAAATTTTCAAACAAAAAAAAAATCTTTTAGAATTAGAATATGAGTTGGTGTTATGAGTAATCTGAATGCTAAAGTGTTAAGTTATTACATTATGTTAATAATTTATCCAAAACATAACTGATGATGTATCAAAGTCCAACATGACTCCATTATATAATTCGTCACCTTTTCCATAAAATTTAACATAGAGGGCACTAGTTTGCACCAATATCTAAAGAGGCATAGGATGGTCATCATAATCATTGTCACCATTTAACATCAGTCTTCCTTGCCGGATGGTTTGGAAGGAGTGTCAGGGTCTGATAAGTTAGAGGACTGGTGTCTGTACTAATGTCTTCATTGGCAGGATTTCTACAGCTGGATTCCCTTCCTAATTCCAACTACTTTACAGTGTGTAGTGGGTGATTTTTCACAGGGCCAGCACTACTGATGATCACCTTGTAATTTGCAAGGCTGGGGCCCTAAAGTGAGCCCTATAAGTGAGGGAGAACAGAAGAGGGGGTAAGCAATAGTGCTAGTACTAGACAGAGGAATGAAGGACAATGAAAAGGGAGGGTGGGGGAATAAGGTTGAAAACAGAGGAGAGGAAAGGGATTTATTACAGGCTTGAAGTAAAAAGAAGAAAAAAAAAATGGGTGGGCGATACTCGAAAGGTGATAAGATGTAATAATAAACTATGGTGCAAAATTAAACTTCATCATCACCATCATTTAACATCCATTGTCCATGTTGGCATGGGTTGGATGGTTTGACCAGGGCTGGCAAGGCCAAGAGCCATACCAGGTTCCATTGTCTGTTTTGGCAGGGTTTCTACAGTTGGATGCCCTTCCTAATGCCAACCACTATACAGAGTGTACTGGGTACAGTTTATGTAGCACCATCACCAGTGCTCTCTATGTGGCACCACCACCACCAGAGCCTTTTGCATGGCATCAGCACTGACAAGGTCACCAAGTACTTTGCAAGACAACACCCCCTCAAGTGGCAGGGGTTGTAGTATTGAGAGGAGTACATGTTTCATTCACACCTAATATTTTGTTTGCTGAGCAAACATACAAGACTATAATTTAGATCTCATGGAAAATTTATGATGTTATTTTTTTTTCCTTTTCTTTTCTCTTAACTAGGCTGATTTTATTTACTCCTAAAAAAGTATAAAAAATGCATAAAGATATATAGCTATAGTCGACAATCCTTAGACAACAGGACAAATATATATCACAAGGTGTTTTGGTAGATTCTCTGACCATTCTGCCAGTCCCTCACCCTCATTAATAATAGCAATAAAACTATCAAAATACAAGAACTTTGAAATTGAAATTTTCAAGATGTGGGACATGAGGGTAAAAACGGCACCAATTAATAACTGGAACATTAGGCAGGATTAAAAATAATATGAAAAGAAGCATAGAAGCCATACCAGAACTCCCAGCACTACATACTACCCAAAAAATAGCTAAGAACAGCCCTCATCTTGTGCAAAACACTATCAATTCAATAGAACAGCTCATGATTCAATAGAACAATCTTCACACACACTTTAAGCAATAAGCACCTAATGATCTAAAACAATGATTCCTAAACGTTTTTGGGCTGCCACCCTCTTGACACTCAGGCTACATTCCTAATGCCCCCACCCCAACTAACCACCACAAACACAGACCCCTTTCTGAGGCAAATTCAAAGCAACTGTATTTCACAAATAAAACTTAACCAAATGAGCCCATTATTTTGTTGTTTTTACATGAATTGCTACCCCATCATTGCCCCACTTTTCTTCAATGCCCCCTTGGAAATTTCCACCCCCGCCCCCAGGGGGGGCAATACTGCCCACTTCAAGAAACATTGATCTAAAATCACACAACTCCTGCAACTTATATACAAGATTAAAGCTCAATTAAATAACACAACTGACATTGTGCACAAACAAAGCCCAACAGAACATACATTAATATAACAAGAGACTAAACTCTACAACAAAACAAACAGGAAGAGCTTATATTCCCCCAATCACCACAAAAATACGAATACCTGCACACACCTGAGAAACACAGACATGCACCAGGTGCAGTAGAAATTTGCACAAAACTACCGAAGAAAAATCAATGATAATAATAGGAGTGGAATGTAGAAAAACTATGAGGAAAGAACAAGAGAGAAACCAGGAGTGTCAGGGATTGCCGTGTAAATTAAAAATCATATACAATGCATAAATTGAAAACTCTTAGTGAATGAAATGTAGGTGTGATGGGGGGAGCAGATCACAATGTTCAGCGGAAAATATGAAAGTAAAATGTGAAAGTAAAAATATATGGCAGTTAATACAGTAGAACCTTGCAGTACAAGTGCACCGTTGTACGAGTAATTTGCTGTATGAGCTGAGACTCATATGAATTGTCTTGAAGCACGAGAGGAAATCCACAGTACAAGCACACAAATTGTCCCGTCTTTAAAGTAATTCAGTTAATAAAACCAGTTTACATATTTCTTTTACATTCTCTTTTTTTATAATTGTCATTTTATTTGTAACTACACCGTTTCTGTTTTAAAACCCATAAAAAAATAATTTTTGATTGGTTTTGTGGGGCTCAACGCAAGCATTGGTCTTTCAAGAGATAACAAGAGAAAGTTTCAGGATTTTATGGCTGGATGCTCTTTCTGTTGCCAAAGAAATCATTCGCTTAAAAAGCAAGAAGTATTTGAAAGTGCAGGGAGGCTGGTTATGATGTCAACAAGGCAGGTCAACATCAGCACTGCTTCACTAAAGTTGAGCCCCACACACACACGCTCACTTGCTCCTAACTCATGCCCTGAAATAAAACCAAAATTCTCCCTAATTTAATACCCCCCACTATCACTGATAGTTGTTCCCTCACCATCTGTATACAAGGTTTTATCAGTTTAATCTCTACAAACCCAATGAACTTGTTACTAACCAACAACCAAATGTCATGGCACATGTCAATGTGTTGTTTTTGTTTTAAACCAGATGGTTTTTGGTTTTTGTCAACATTTTATAATTGATTGTGAAATCTTATCATGACATGTTTCTGCTGAACCTGGAAGATCTCCTCTCTGCTGACACATAGCAAAGAATTTACCTTACACAATTCTACCATTCTCAAGTTTCTTTCTGGAACTTATTCAGTTCTAACACTCTTAAGCTTCCTTCTTGATTGGAATTATTTTTCATGAATGCATTCAATAATATTTTAACCACACATATGGCATTGTTACTGCACCAGGCAAAATGCTTAGCAACATTTCATACATCTTTGTTTTGAGTTCAAATTTCTCTAAAGTTAACTTCGCTTTTCATCCTTTCAGAGTTGATAAACTAGATACCAGTTGAACACTGGGGTTGATGTATTCAACTTAACCCCTCCCTGGAAATTGCTGGCCTTGTGCCAAAATTTGAAACCAATATTTTAACAACACTTTATGATAGTTAACATTTTAGAAGATTATGTTTTTCCTCCGCATATTGGCATGGATGGAATGGTAATTGATAAATATGAATCTTCCCTATGTTATCTTGTGTCATGCATTTCATAAACTACGGTTAACCAAACTTAAAAATTAGGATTCCTCCAAGGGTGAGCACTTCAAAGAAAGAGATATCTCCAGAAGCTAAGTTTCAGTTTCATCAACATTGATTTAACATCCATTTTTCCATGTTGGCATGGGTTGGAAGGAATTCTTTGAGGCAAATTTCTACAGTTGGATGCTCTTCCTGTTGTCAACTTCACTGTCATGCTGATTGTTATTGGTCTGTAGCCTTCCATGAAAAACATGTCCAGCCATTGTGGTGCTTTGTGTTCAAAGACCTAGGCCAGTGGTTTTCAGTCAGGGTCTTCATGACCATTAGAGATCCATATAAGATTTTTTTCATCAAAATTTATCTGCAATAAATAGGTTATACTTTTATAATACACAAAATATTTTAACAATTTGTTTTTATACAATTCCTAATGATATATAATGATAAAAATATAATAGGACTTCATAAACAATGAATGGCTATGAGGATCTAGTAGAGAAGAATAGGAAACAAAAGGGTCTGTAGGCAAAAAAAAATGGTTGAGACTCACTTATTGAATGTCGCTTAGCTCAGAAGCAGGTGAGGGTTGGTGACAGGAAGAGCACCTGACTACAGAAAATTTGTCTCAACATATTTCATTTGACCCTTAAAAAACCCCACCACCACCACTACATGTGTGTGTATTTGTGTGTAACTCTGTCCAGACACAGGCATGTATATACCCATAAGTATATATATATATATGCACTTATACACAAAATACATTAGTTTATCTCAATCCTCAGACTCTGAATCCTTTTGAATCATACAACCCATGCCAGCATGGAAGATGAACGTTTGAATAATGATGATGAAGAGGAGGAGGGGTGTTAGGAAGATTAATCTCTGATTTAACCCTTTAGCATTTAAACCAACCACATCCAGCCAAAATAGTCTTTTTGTTTTATGTTCAAACTGGCCAGGTCTGGCCTCTCACATCTACCCTACACTGTCATTCTAAAACTAAATGTTCACCTCACTGAAATTTCAAAGCTAAGTGATAATGCATGATTAATTCAAAACAATGTGAATAAATAAGGATTACATTTGACAGAATAATCTGAATGCTAAAGGGTTAAGTTATTACTTTATATTAATAATTTACCAAAAACATGTGAGGGGAAGGAATGTAAGAGTTATTTGCTAATGCAATTCCAAACTAGCCTCACTCTACAGACTTCTTATTTGGTGTAATAACCACTTTTTTTTTTCTTGTCTCAGACTGAGATAAAAATTCTTGTTCTTTCGGAGATTCTAACTTTATATAGTGTCAAATTACAGCCACATAACAACTGTACCAATGTGATGCTGTCAGGCACCGAAATTCCTTGGTTTGTACACTTATCTGTCTGTGTAATAGCAACAATTAAATATATGTTATGTGCACTGATTCACAAAACTCATTATCCATCGTTATCTTATTTATATTTTATTTATGTATTTACTTTCATACTCATTAGTCTACTAAGAAAAGAGAGTTGATAGTCTTCTGGGGCTCCTTTTGCCCCGAGGTGTAATATGAAGTTTGTGATTAGTTTGCAGTATAAAGTAAGCAATCCGATAGTGAGATAATTCTGTCTTGGTTTTAATCTCCTTCTGAATTCAGTTAATTTCATTTACTCCAATAATATCTCAAGAAAGGCATGAACATCACAACTGTGATTCCCTCTTAACTTTAAACCCAAGGCCTTTATCACTGTTTATATTGAATTGTTATTCGTGCTGGATAACAAATGGATAATGATATTCAAAAATATTGAATCCTGGTGAAGAAAAATTGGGGCAAATCGCTTAGTAAATAGTGAAGCTGGATGTGTCCCAGAAGTTAGAATTTAGTCTTTTGAATATATATATATATATTACGGAGATGTACTTGCATAGCAAACGACCTGATCTGAGATTGTGTGCTGGAACGAAAACAATTGCAGTGTGGAAGATGTTTATAAGCCATTTAAAATAACACACAAAAGCCGTCAGATTCACTTCAACATTTAAATTTAATTTGTCAAAATATTTTCATCGCTTTGAGACCGCGACCCGTTCACTGACAAAATTGAGATGCAGCACAATTTTGTCAGTGAACAGGTCGTGGTCTCAAAGCGACGAAAATATTTTGACAAATTAAATTTAAATGTTGAAGTGAATCTGACGGCTTTTGTGTTATTTTAAATGGCTTATAAACACCTTCCACGCTGCAATTGTTATATATATGTGTGTGTGTGTGTGTGTGTGTGTGCTTTTTAACTCTTTTACTTGTTTCAGTCATTTGACTGTGGCCATGCTGGAGCACCGCCTTTAGTTGAACAAATCGACCCCAGGGCCTAGTATTTTATCGGTCTCTTTTTTGCCGAACCACTACGTGATGGGGAGGTAAACACACCAACATCGGATGGCAAGTGATTGTGGGGGGGATAAATACACACAAACACAGATATAAATAACAAATACATATATGCGTGTGTTACAAGAGCCAATCAATGGGGGACTGGCATTGACCATGTTCAGATGGGGCTTTTTATGTGCCACTGGCATGGGGAGCCAGTCAGGCGGCACTGGCATCAGCCCATGCTTGACTGGTACTTATTACATGCCACTGGCACCCGTGCTGGTGGCACATTGTAAGCACCACTCAAGTGTGAGTCGGTACCAGTGCTGCCTGACTGGCTCCTCATGCTAGTAGCACGTAAAAAGCACCTGCTACACTCTCGGAGTGGCTGGTGTTAGGAAGGGCATCCAGCTGTAGAAACCTTGCCAAATCAGATTGGAGCCTGGTGCGGCCTACTGGCTTACCAGTCCCCAGTGAAACCGTCCAACCCATGCCAGCATTAAAAATGATGATATAGATGTATACTTTCACACAAGACACAAGCATTGCTGTTACAAGTCATTAAAGCTGTTTCAAATTTTGGCAGAAGGCCAAAGATTTAAGGGGAAGGCGGTGAATTGTTCACATCAACCACACTTCTAGTTCTTGACTGGTACTCTTATTTTATCGACTTCCAAAATGACAGAGGGATAAAATTGGCTTTGGTGTACTTGAACTCAGAATGTTAAGAGTGGAAGAAATATTGTTAAGCATTTTGCTTGATGTGTTAATGATTCTTCCTGCTTGATGCTTTAACCCTTTCGTTACCAACCCAGCTGAAACTGGCTCTGAATTAAAATCTTCCACCAAACCTTTGTCACAATTTATGTTCCTAACACTAACTGAATGATAACTAAGTTATTTTACTAAATTCTTTGTTATATTTAAAATTAATTGAAAGAAACACAGAGCATCCCAACAGAAATATAGTAACAAAAGGGTTAAATGGTCATTATAATTAATGAACCAAAAACTTCAAATATGCATTTATTTATCAATTATTTCTAAAGATTTATCTAATCTCTTTGTTTTTGGTGTCATCAAAAACCAAAAGTAATTCTTTCATCTGGAATTTTTCCTACCGTAAAATTTCTTTGAGTTTATTTTGGATTCCTTCCATAGAAATGGTTAATGAAGCAATTCT
>NC_068992.1:38371232-38372972 GCF_001194135.2 Octopus bimaculoides | reverse complement strand
CACACACACACACACACACACACACACGCATTTAAATGACAAGCTTCTTTCAGTTTCTTATTTCTTTATTGCCCACAAGGGGCAATAAATACTGCTAAGCATTTCGCCCGGCATGCTAACGTTTCTGCCAGCTTGCTGCCTTTCAGTTTCTGTCTACCAAATCCAATCACAAGGCTTTGTTTGATTTCAGGCCATAGTAGAAAACTCTTGCCCAAGGTGTCACTCAGTGTGGGACTGAACCCTGGAACCATGTTGTTGGGAAGGAAGCTTCTTACCACACAGCTGCACCTGTGCTGTATATGGCTATCAATTTAAATCTTCCTAGTAAAGACACTGTGGCATCTGCTGGCATCAGTCTGTCTGTCTGACAGATAAGCGTTGTTCTTCACAATAGAGTAGTTAGTAGCCTGCAACTATCAATGTCTCTACCCAAACATTCAGCCATATTTCCCTGGAATCACATGTAAAAATAATAAGTAAATAAAATAAAAAGCATTGTTCTGTTGTTTTTTGTGGGGTTTTTATTATTTTTTGGTTTCGGCTCCCTGCTCTTACTATTATTCCTGCCATATTTTCTATAAATAGTCTACTTCCTACCATTTATGATTTGTTCCAAGTATTTCAGGCACCAGAGAATCACAAGGCATGCATCCTGCATCTGCTAGGGTACTTTAGAGTCTAGTCACAAATAGTCTTTTAATAAATACAATCTCTTTTACTTAAAACAGATAAAGTCATTAATCTTTGCTTTCTTTTCACAACTTCTTTCCTCCCCCACCTTCCACCCCTACCCTTTCAGTATTTTCCACCAGAGCTGTTGGTATTTATACACATCAGCCTAAAGACCTACAATAAATGTCATGTCTAATTAGAATTTTCTACAACTAGAAAGTTTCTTAAGAAACTAAATTCTAGTTGAAAGAATTCTCTTAGAGACTCTGGAGAACCAAGAAAGTTCTCTAGAACTTCAGTCACAGTTGAAAAAGTTCCTTCACAGTTTTGAGACTGTAGAAAGTTTTTGAGAACTCAAATTGGTATTGAAATTCACCAGACCTTTTCTGAAAAGCATTCCCTCCTGTTTTTTGTATTTCTATTATTCATTTTTGCGGGGTTTGTTTTTGTAAGACAGCAAGCTGTAATCTGAGGGTATTTGGTTACTGCTTCTAATAGGTCTAGTAACTACACAGAGGCTCCGTTAGTCTACTGCAGTGTTTCTCAACCTTTTTTACCCTTGTGTAACCCTTAAATTCAATTACATGTCTCAAGGAACCCCTGCTCAAAAAAATTATATACTGTATCTTTCACATATTTTTTTCATCATAGTTCACATGGTTAATGTCACATATGTAAGCAACAGGATATCAAGTAGTAATGCAGTACAGCCGTTTTAAGTGGCTCCATTTAATTGAACAATGCAATCATTACATCAATTTAAATGCAGTGCTATCTTGCTACAATAGCGATAACATGAATTTCTTCCATCTTCTTACTCTGTTAAAATATTTAAGAAAATTATATTAAATATGTTCTACTTGTTAAAAAATTCTATATTTTGTGCAGCTGAAGATAGCACTGCATTTAAATTGATGATTGCATTGTTCAATTAAATGGAGCCACTTGAAATGGTTGTACTGCATCACTACTTGATATCCTGTTGCTTATTTTGATTTTATTCACCTTACTTCAAGCTGTGCAGATAATACCAGACTGGCTTGGTGCTTCAACTTAAGTACCTAATTC
>NC_068992.1:38367089-38371181 GCF_001194135.2 Octopus bimaculoides | reverse complement strand
ATTACAATTGTGAAATTAGCATTAGCTTATCTCACTCTTTCTAGGAACCCCAGTTGAGAAACACTGGTCTACTGTATAGTTAGTGATGCAGTCATCCTGAGGTGAATGTAAGTGTTGGGTGCATAAATGGTGGATGCAGAACAGTTGATAGATATTTAGTTAATAGCATCTGATTTTAGACTTCACACTTCTGAGTTCAAACCCTAAGTGGAGCTGAGATTATTTTCCACGCTTCACACCTTAACAAACATAGACCATTTAACCAAAGATGTAGAAAGAAACTTTGCCATTTTATTACCCTATTTCTGTTGAAATATATTGCTTCTGTTTTATTAATTTTTAAAATAATGAAAAATTTAGTAAAATAACTTTGTCCATTATTACGCTGGTGTTTAGAACATAAATTGACTGAGATTTTCATGGAAGAAATTTTAAATTTCTATTACTATACCTTAGGGCTAACCAGTGCCTTGTGAAGGGAATTGTTAGATGGAAACTGTGTGGAAGCCTATTGTATATATACATATGTGTGTGTGTTGCTATATATCTGTATTTTATTTATTTTTTTTATTTCCAGGGATATTAGTCATTTGCAGGAAACTCATTATGACCGCTGTCCTGATATTACAGAGATCAGTTCGAATAACTGCAGGGTAAGCCATTATCAATTATTTCATTATGTTCTAAATTATAAGCTTCTGTTCTTTACTCAGTTCTTCTCTTCTCCATAACTTATAACCCACCACCTCCATCAATCACTCGAATGTAATTCAAACGGCAAAGTGAAGGATACCAAACCAACATAAATTCCTTCTTCATTCTTTTGTGATACTTAAAAGTTCATAGGAGTTGGTACTGAATTTTAATTTTTGTATCGTTTAACCCTTAATTTTTGTATTGTTTAACCCTTCAACATTTAAACTAACCACATCTCGCCAAAATATTCTGTCTATTCTATGTTTAATCCAGCTGGATCTGTTCTTTCACCCTTACCCTACAATGTCATTTTAAACATATACAGTCATGTTGAAATCTTGAAGCTATGAAATATCGTCATCATCATTGTTTTAACTTCCGCCTTCCATGCTGGCATGGGTTGGGTGGTTTGACAGGAGCAGGCCAGGCAAAAGACTGCACCATACACCTATGTCTGTTTTGGCAGGGTTTTTACTGCTTGATGCCCTTCCTAACACTAACCACTCAGCAAAGCGGACAGAGTGCTTTTATGATATCATCATCATTTTATGTCATATGTAAACAAACATAAGTTTGTTTTTGAAACATTGAAATGTATTGTACAACAAGTAGAAAGATAAATTTTTATTCAACGCGTGGATACTAAACAGTATATATACAAAGGATAAACTCGTTTTAAGTGCAGAAAAATTTGCTGGCAACCCAGCCATGAGGATCAAACTCTCACCCCTCCAATATCTGTTTCTGGATGACTTTATAATTTCTAATATTGCAGAAGAATTCGCCAGTCTGGTTAAAGGGTAGAGCACTCCAACTGGATATTGGAGGGGTGTGAGTTCGATCCTCATGGCTGGTTGCTGGCAAATTTTTCTGCTCTTAAAAGGATTTTATCCTTTATATATACTGTTCAGTATTTGCATGTTGGAAAAAAATTTATCTTTCTACTTGTTCTATCATCATCATCATCATCATCATTGTTTAACATCTGCCTTCCATGCTGGCATGGGTTGGATGGTTTGACAGGAACTGGATAGGCAGAAGACTGCACCATACTTCTGTGTCAACTTTGACATGGTTTTTTTACAGCTGGATGCTGCTCTTCCAAATGCCAACCACTTTACAGTGTGGACAGGATGTTTTTTGTATGGATCATCATGCTATTTATGTGAAAAACAATGTGAATAAACAAACATTACATTCAGCAAAGAAATCTGAATGCTAAAGGGTTAAAAATAGATGAGAGACAAACAAATCTTTGGACATTTCTGGACATGATATATGTACTCACCTAGGAATCGTAGTTGTGGTCATTGATGGTGCCATGTAAATGGCACTCACCCATGAATTGTAGTCATGGTTGTTGCCGATGTCATGTAAATGGTTCCTGTGTCGGCGGCACGTAAAAGCACCCATTATACTCCTGGAGTGGTTGGCACTAGCAAGGGCATCCATCTGTAGAAACCATGCCATATCAGACTGGAACTTGGTGCAGCCCTCTGGCTCACCAGCTCTGGTCAAACTGTCAAACCCATGCCAGCATGGAGAGCAGACATTAAATGATGATGATGATGATGATGGATATTTGGGCTGGTGGATATGGTTGATTTGGACGCTCGAGGATTAAGGACTAATAAGAACGTACTGGTGGTGGTGGTGGGCGCTGTTCATTGAATGTACAAGAAATGCAGGATGTTGTGGTGTTCATTCAAATCTTTGATACACTTAAAAAGAAACTGCTGCTCTCTTTTGGCTCTCTTTCCCCCCTCTCTCTGTCTCTTCCCTATTGTCTCCTCTCTCTTTATCTCATTTACTTTAGCTCCTTATTTCTTTCTCTTCTATTTTCCTCTTATTCTTATTATCTCTCCCTCTCCCCTTCTCTCTCTTTTCCTGTTCTCTCTTCTTCCAGCTCTCTCTTTCATTTATTTCTTCCCTCCCCCCACTCTCATTATTTTCCCTTTATGTAAATAACTCTCCTTATTTACCTCCTTATATCATCATAAACCTGTATTTCTCTGTTGCTAACTCAACTACTGAATAATGAAGACATTTTACCTTTAATTTACATCATAATTACCATTCCTGTCTACCACCGCCACCACTACTATTTTGTAGGGCAAGAATGCAATGACAACTTCCTTTCTCTTTCCTAACTGACCTATCCCTCTTCATTCCCAGTTTCTTCTGTTATAATAATAATAATAAAGCCAAGTGAAGCCTTTAGCCTTCTTCTAACATAGCTTACCATCCCTCTCCTACCCACCCCCATTATAGTTTTGTATGGAAGAGCAGGAATGATGGTGGTGGTGGCGGCCATGACATAACTGACGTCAGTAGTACATCAATAGCTAATTACCAGGCAAGTGTGGGCCTGTGTGCATGTTTGTTTACCATGTGACCAGGGTTTGCCTTACCCGTTGTTTTTGTTTTGGTTGAGTGGTAGGAGTGGAGACTAGACATAGGTGTGAACTAGTGGATAGTTTGTTGCCCTAAATATTCTAATGACCCCAGTACTAAAACAACTGACCCAAATTCTAATAGGTATCTATTCATCCTATACTCTAACAGCCCATAATTAAAAATAATTGACCTAAAACTTATAACATATACAAACCCCCTTCAGTCTTAACTATCCATAATTAAGACTACTGGCTTAATACTAACAACATGATGATATATATATAATCATCATCATCATCATCATCGTTTAACGTCCGCTTTCCATGCTAGCATGGGTTGGACGATTTGACTGAGGACTGGCAAGCCAGAAGGCTGCACCAGGCTCCAATCTGATCTGGCAGAGTTTCTACAGCTGGATGCCCTTCCTTATGCCATTACGTGCCACCAGAACGAGGGCCAGTCACACGGTACTGGCAACGGCCACGCTCAAAATGGTGTTTTTTATGTGCCACCTGCATGGGAGCCAGTCCAGTGGTACTGGCAACAACCTCGCTTGAATGATTTTCTAACGTGCCACCAGCACAAGTGCTAGAAGGCAACGCTGGTGACGATTACACTCAAATGGTGCTATTTACGGGCCACTAGCCAGACAGCTGCTCGGGTACAGGACGTCACCAATAGTAAACAGATGAGTTAGATATGCAAATAATGAGAGAGAAAAAATGAGAAACAAGACAAGTAATAGAAAGAACAACCCTTCATCAGTTGTCTGCTGTCTATCTACTCCCCATTTCGAGCGATCAATGACAGTATCATTCTTCAAAGACAGTTGCTCTCCTTTCCATTTTTTCCTCTCATTATTTGCGTATTTAACTCATTTGTTTTCATATTTCATGTTGTTTACTGTTGGTGACGTCCTGTACCCATATATGCATATATATAGGTGTGTGTATATTATTTATTTGAATGCCGCGCATCCATTTCCAAATAACTATATAT
>NC_068992.1:38362427-38367023 GCF_001194135.2 Octopus bimaculoides | reverse complement strand
ATATATATATATATACTTCCTCTATCTTAACAAGCCTCAATTAAAACAGTTAATTTAAAACTTACATATCCCTTCTATCCTAACTATCCCTAATTAAAATAATTAACCTAAAATACTTAGGACAAGTATATATGTTCCCTCTAACAAATGGTCTTATCACAAGAATGGTTGGATAGATAAGAAGTTTGGACTGCAACCACCACCACCATTATCATCATTGTCCATGCTGGCATGGGTTGGACAGTTTGACCAGGGCTGGCAAGCTGGAAGGCTGCACCAGACTCCAGTCTGATTTGGCATGGTATCTACAGCTAGATACTCTTCCTAACGACAACCACTCCAAGAGTGTAATGGGTGCTTTTCCGTGCCATTTGTGTGACACCAGTATGTGCCATGTCTGCAATTTTACTTGGCTTGATGGAATATCTTCTCAAGCACGGCATAATGTCAAAGGCTTTGGTCATTCGTCATTGTCTCCGTAATGCCCAACACTCAAAAGATGCTTTTCACATGCCACCAGCATTGGCCACCTTGCCTCTATGAGACCTGATGCTTGAAAGGTGCTTTTTATGTGCCACCAGCATGGGAGCCAGTTACATGACACCAGCATCGGCCACAACTATGATTTCACTTGGCTAGACGGGTCTCCTGAAGAAGACAAAAATTGTTAAATGAATTCCAAAACAAAGACCTTTGTCTTTCAATTAAAAATGGAAATAAATTTTCTTAATGCAGGAATTAATTAATGAAAGACCACAGCTGTTGGCTGCACCCACAAAATGACTCAATCTATAATGATTTTATTTATTTAGGAATCAAGTTGATATATATATATATAATAAAAGTCGGGGGTGGAAATAGCACAGAAGTAAATCTAAGACATTTGAATTTAAGAGGGAATTTAATAAAAATGACTTCAAAAATTATATAAAGAAAATATTACCAGTTTCGGTGTATCTCATCTTATCAAATATCAGTAAAAATTTATTAAAATTTCAAGTAAAAACAGTTTATCTTCTGTCTGGGAGGTCAAGACATGTTCTTAAATTGAAATATCTTAGACTTACTTCTGTGCTATTTCCACCTCCATCTATTATATATAAAAATTTGATTTGTATAGACCTCTAATCTTTTTTCACCTATATGTATGAATCAGTTACAAAACATGACTGTGTGGCCATTATGTTTGTTTAGCAAGCATGTGGTTTGGGGTTTGGTCTCATTTGCTGCACCATGGGTAGCTCAATGCCAACCAATTCTGTGAGGTAGACAGAAATTATAGGAAGTGTGTATGTGTATGTATTTCTTTTGTCTTTTATTTGTTTCAGTCCCTAGACAGGCCCTGCTGGGGCATACTGTGTGGTACCTTGGGCAAGTGTCTTCTATTATAACATCAGGTCAACCACACCCTTGTGAGTGGATTTCGTAGACAGAAACTGAAAGAAATCACTGTTTATATAATATATATATATATATATATATATATATATATATATATATATATATATATATGCGTGTTTGTCCCTCATCACCATTTGACAACCTGTGTTGGTGTGTTTATCTCCCTGTAACCTAGCAGTTCAACAAAGGAGACTGATAGAATAAGTACCAGGCTTTAAAAAAGGACTGCTGTCAATTCATTAGATTAAACATTTTTCAAGACACTGCTCCAGCATGGCCACAGTCTAATGACAGAAACAAGTAATAGGCACACACATACACACACGTTTACATGGATGTGTGCATGAATGTGGGTCAGTATTTATATATTTTCACATTTGTTGCCAATTGAGTGAAATGTTGCTGAGGTTGACATTATGACCAGTTGCTCTGTGCCTTTGATGACCTTTGGAATACAAATATGCTTTGGTTAAAAAATCAGGCAAAGTTTGGTAAGAGGAAGAGCATCTGGCCACCAAATCGTGCCTCAAACAAATCTCTGTCTTGACCCATGCAAGCAGAAAAGAAAAGAAAAAAAAAAAAACACTTCGGAAAATTTTCGTTAAAACATGTTTCGAATGTAAGAATCGGTTGAATTTACATGATCTCAGTGCATTTATGACATTCTTCAGAAATATTCGTACTTTGACATTCCTGACACTATACAGCTCTGTTTTCCATAGGAGGAAACTTCAGACATGTTCCTGACATTCCTTCACACCTCTCTCGTACAAACAATTTATCAGTCTGTAAGCATAGAAGAATTTGGTTAACTTTTGATCCACTTCTGTCAAACAGCAGCTTGTCTTGGCGCCGGAACATGTTGCTGTGCAGGATGTTGGCATTGGTGGTGGTGTTGTTATATCCTGCCTTCTGTTTCATTTGATATCTCGTTGCCATCAACATAAATAAGTTCACATCACACAAGAAATAAACAATTCCTCTTTGTTTGTTTGTTTTTTGCAATTTTGTTAAATTTATCCCATTTGTGACTACCTTTGCATGCACGCACGCGTGCGCACACACACTCATACACACAGGGGTACTGAAAGAAGAAAAAAATTAATAATTATGTTGAATGATAAAAAGAACTTTTAGAAATTCCAAGCCTTTATATTAGACTGAATGGAATGGAAGCGAAAATTCCATCTGTTTGGGTGGGATGAGGGTGAGAGGTGGGGAGTGGAATCATCATTATATTAATGTTAACATTTATTATAGTTTGAGATGGAGTAGTGAATTGGTAGAATTTTTAGAGCCTTGGAAAAACAGTTTTATAGCATTTTTTTTCTGCTTCTTTATCTTCTGAGTTCAGATCCCACTGAGGTTCGTTTCGTCTTTTTGTCCTCCAAGGTCAATAAAGTACCAGTCAAATACTAGGGGCTAATGGCATCACCTAACCCCTCTCTTCAAACTTGTAGGCTTTGGGTTTCAATTAGAAACAATCATGAATGGTTTTGCGCTGGTAGAATATCAGAAAAGAAATTGACTCACCATATTTGCTATGGCTTCTTATGTTTTTGAGTTCAAATCCCACCAAGGTCGATTTTGTTTTTTATCCTTCCAGTGTCCATAAAGTACCAATCAAGTACTGCGGGTTGATTCAATTGATTAACCCCTTCCCCTGAAATTTTTCACTTTATACCTTATTTTACAAATAACTTCTGTAGCTTGTGATGTTAAAAAAACAAACAAACAAACAAAAAGAGAAAAAACGAAATCTATTTCTGTGTAGAAGAACTACTTCTTGTAGTCTGACATATTTGCAGATATCTGTGGCAGTTTCTGAGACTGTTGTGTAACTTTAAGGAATATTCCTTTTAACACAACAACATTCTTCTCCCCACCCCAACACACCCTGATGAACTGTGGGACTGTTCCCCCCCCCCCCCATTTAGAGACATGAAGCTTTAAAAAAATGTAGCAGGTGCTCATTAATTTTTTTTAATCTTCTACTTTTATGTTTATATACTTAAAAATCTTAATCTAAATCTCTCTGCCTCTTGTTCTCACACACACACACACATACACTCTCTCTCTCAAAGAATTTTCAGGTGTTGATTAACATTGAATGGTCTCACACAAGGTGGGGGTGGAGTCCACTTACTGAAACAGATGCTACCCAGTTTAGGAGTGTTTTCTTCTTACCTAATAAAACATTTAAGCCCAAATTACCCTGGGTCCAGGCTTAGTGTCTTTGCATCCTTGGCGTTTCAGGTTCAGTCGCAATGTTTGGCACTTGAAACACAGGTCATCAACTTTACAATCTAAGCTGACCAAGGGTGTGAAAAATCACTGTTGTACTATAATATTATCATGAAATGTGCATTTTCTATGCTGGCATGGGTTGGACAGCTTGACAGAAACAGGCAAGTCAGAAACCTAATCAAGCTCTGCCAAACAGATAATAATTCATGAAGTGCCCACAGAACAGCCGCAAACCCAAACAATAACTTAATATATAACATGTCTTTGTCTGTCTTTACGTTCTGAGGAAGATGTTCGAAGAAGACATCGGAAAGAAAAGGTGAAGGACAAACTCAAATTATTACTCTTCATAAAGGGGATAACAAAGAGTGACATAGAAAGCTGTCATAAGATGATGGTGGTGATGATTGATGTGGCTTTATATAAAAAAAAGGGAAACGGTCCATTTGAGTCACAAGCTAGTATTAAGGTGGTCAGCTGTCAAAATTGTTAGAACGTCAAAAAAATTGCTTTGTAGTATTTCTGCACACTCATTGACTTTTGAGTTCAGATTCCACTGAGGTTGGCTTTGCCATTCATGCTTTTGGGGTCAATCAAATAAGTACCTATATAGTACTAAGGTCAGTGTAAACCATTTACCCCTTCCTCTCAAAATTGCTGATTTTGTGCCTAATTGCTGATTTTGTTATTATTATGATATTGTTTCATCAGTGATGAAACAAATGCTTTTCACATGCAAAAAAAGGGGGAAAAAAAGAAAAGAAAAAGGAAGACTAACAGGATGAGGTGTTTTTCTTTCCTAGTTGAATAGACTCCAACTACATTGGATGTAACCAGTTTTCAAATGAAACACACCCTTAAATTATGTCCTAAGCTATTTTGTAACTGTTTGTCACCAATTTCTGTTTTGTTTGTATATGTTACTATCTCCACCGCTTCCCAATCCCC
>NC_068992.1:38347574-38362417 GCF_001194135.2 Octopus bimaculoides | reverse complement strand
ATTCCTTTAAATATTCCTTGCTGCTCCTTCACACTGTTGTCTATTTGGTGTTCACTTTATTTATTTTTTTGTCTCTGCCATCTATTCCATCTCCATATTCTTAAATATAACAGACATAGCTGTGTGGTAAGAAGCTTGCTTCCCAATCACATCATTCTGGGTTCAGTCCCACTGCCTGGCACCTTAGGCAAGTGTCTTCTACAATAGCCCTGGGCCAACCAAATCCTTGTGAGTGGAAACTGAAGGAAGCTCATCATATACATATTTGTATTTGTCTTTGTGTTTCTCCACCACCATTTGACAACCAGTGTTGGTTTGTTTACGTCTTAGTAACTTAGCAGTTCAGCAAAAGAGTTTCCTTCATTTACAATCAATTTAATTATCTAAACAAAACTTTTTCTTACCTATCTCAATCAAAGATTCAAGATCTGACTGGACAGTTTATTTGAAAAAATTTGAGAGACCACTTCCACACTGGGTGTGCTTTTATTCTTGCATCTTGCTGATGGCTAAATAAACTGCAACCAGTAGAATAATTATCCGACTCAAAGACATGAAACACAGTGGATATAACAAACTTGCAGACTTTATTCATATTCTTATTATTATCCATTCAGTGTTCGGCCACGGTTGACCAAATCTGTCAGGAATTGGTCAGATTATCAAAGACATGATTTTGCTCCAGTCTTATCTATGGCCACCAGACTTCTCTCTTGTTGGCTCAGACTACCTAGCTGTAAAGAGGTACTATAGATACAGACATAATACCACTATAACCAATGAGAACACTGCTAATTAATATGTTGTTTCGTTAGTTTCCAGTTAAAGGCTTGGTCCAGAGCAGGTGTATCTACACTTTAAGCTTGTTCCTGAAATTCTGTTCCAATCATTTAAAAGAATTTTGTCAGTCATTTCACCTCTACAAACTTCTTGTGATCTTCTTAACATCTTTGTTATTGTTTTTACAGATAACACCAATTTCTATAGAGCAGGAGACTCGACCAATCAGCTTCTGGGAGCGCCTTGAGAAAAGCCGTTCTATCTGGTGCCTGCCAGATATTGGTCGTATTGGTGCTGTTCATCTTCTCAAGGATGGAATTCCTGGGGTAAGACTTTACTTTATCCTTCTCCTCCTCCTCTTATTATTACTTCTTTGTGAAAACACATGGCCTTGTGGTTAGGGTGTTGCGCTCCCAGTCCCAAGATTGTGGTTTCTATTCCTGGATTGAGCGACCCTGCAATAGAAAGTGTCCCTTTCAGGGGGAATGTTTTGATCTTAACCTTGGAAACCAGAGTAACTGACCCCATGAATCCTTGGACTCAAGAAAATATTTACTCAAAGGCAGCAAGCTGACAGAAAAATCATTTGCAGAGTGGAGAAAATGCTTAGCAGTAAACTCAAGGTGCCAAGCTAGCAGAAACGTTAGCATATTGGGCAAAATGCTTAGCAGTATTTTGTCTGTTGCTACATTCTGAGTTCAAATTCTGCTGAGGTCGACTTTGCCTTTCATGATAAATTAAATACCAGTTGCATACTAGGGTCAATCTAATCAACTGGCCCCCTTCTCCAAATTTCCAGGCTTTGTTCCTAGAGTAAAAAAGTATTTCTTTTAACTCTTTATGTTCTGGTTTCAAATTCCACTGAGGTCAACTTTGCCTGTCATCCTTTTGGGGGTCAATGAAATAGGTACCAGTTGAGGACTGGGGTCAATGTAATCAACTAGGGCCCCCCCCCCCCCATCTGCCTTGTGCCACAATTTGAAACCAATATTGGCAGAATCGTTAGCACACTGGACGAAATGCTTAGCGGTATTTTGCCTGTCAATACGTCCTGAGTTCAAATTCCATCACGGTTGATTTTGCTTTTATCCTTTTGGGGTCGATAAATTAAGTACTGGTGAAACACTGGTGTTGAAGTAATCGACTACCCCCTCTCCTAAAATTTCAGGCTTTGTACCTAAAGTAGAAAATTATTATTATTATTAAAAGTGGTCAACTGGCAGAAACGTTAGCATGCTGGGTGAAATGCTTAACGGTATTTCACCTGTTGCTACCTTCTGAGTTCAAATTCCGCCGAGGTCAACTTTGCCTTTCATCCTTTCGGGGTCAATAAATTAAGTACCAGTGATAAATTAAGTATCCCCCAAATGGCTGCCCTTGTGGCAAAATTTGAAACCATTATTATTATTTATTATTATTGCCTTTGCACAGCTTCTAATGCTGGAGATGTACTACAGTGTCAGCTGTTCACAACTAGCAAACTAAGGTAACACCTCTTATTTTTCGAGCACCTTCCGGAATATTCGAGCGGTTCCAAGCAATGCTGTTTTCTGCAAGTGCTCCACCCTTATTGCAGCCCCAATTTGTTCCATGTACTTCTCAAGATTTTTATTCACTGTTCCCAGGAATCCGACAATTATTGGTACTACTACCACCTTTTTCATCGACCACAACTGCTTAACCTCTGATCCAGCATCGTTTACTTTCTTTCTCAATTACTTTCTTTCTCTGGCTCCCTATTCTCTATCTCATGGCTGCACTGAATCATAAAATCCCATAGCATCTTTGCATTATCATTTTCGATGATGCCCTTGGGTTTGTAGTCATACCAATTTTGTGCTCTGTCAAGTGCATAAGCCTTGCTATATTGTCATGGCATCTCTTATATTCCTTCTGGGCCAGTGACGTACGTTGGCTGGTAATATGTCATACAATTTCAAGTGGTGTACATTGGCTGGTAATGTCATACAGTTTCAAGTGGTGTACATTGGCTGGTAATATGCCATATGGTTTCACCATTTTGTCCACAGATTATTATTATTGGTAAAGTGGTAAACTGGCAGAATTGTTAGCATGCCAGGCGAAATACTTAGCGCCATTTATTGGCACCAGAATTAATAATAATAATGATAATAGTAACAACAATAATTATTATTTCAAATTTTGGCACAAGGCTAGCAATTTCGAGGGGATGGGTAAGTTAATTACATCGATCCAGTATTCAACTGGTATTTTTCAAAGTTGATCTTGGCAAAATTTGAACTCAGAGCATAAAGACACAGATTATCACTTAGCATTTTGCCCAGCAAACTGACAATTCTGCCAGCTTGTCGCCTTAACCCTTTCATTACCAACCCGGCTGAAACCGGCTCTGGCTCTCTAGTACAAATGTCTTGTTTTCATAAGTTTTGAATTAAAATCTTCCACCAAACCTTAGTCACAATTTATGTTCCTAATTACTAGCTGAGTAATAATAACTAAGTGATTTTACTAAATTCTTTGTTATATTTAAAATTAATTGAAAGAAACACAGAGCATCTCAAAATAAATACAGTAATGAAAGGGTTAACCCTATATAGCATTCAGATTTCTCTGACAAATGTAATGCTTACTTATTCACATTGTTTTGAATTAATCATGGATTATCTCACAGTTTTGAGATTTCGATGATGTGTTTGTTTATTTTTAGAATGACATTGTAGGGTAGGTGTGAGAGGCTGGATCTGACTATTTTGAACATAAAACAGGTAGAGTATTTGGGGTGGATATGGGTGGTTTGAATAGTTTAAATAGTTAAGTTAAACAAATATTACTTTCTTTATTGCCCACAGGGGGCTAAACATAGAGGGGACAAACAAGGACAGACAAAGGGATTAAGTCGATTACATCGACCCAGTGCGTAACTGGTACTTATTTAATCGACCCCAAAAGGATGAAAGGCACAGTCGACCTCGGCGGAATTTGAACTCAGAACATAACAGAAGGCAAAATACTAGTTAAACAAATATTAATTATATTTTCATACCATTCTTGGTGTGGCTGTGTGGTAAAGAAGTTTACTTCCTAACCACATGATTTTGAGTTCAGTTCTACTGTGTGACTCTTTGGGCAGATGTCTTCTGCTCTAGCCTCAGGCCAACCAAAGCCTTGTGAGTACATTTAGTAGATGGAAACTGAAAGAAGCCCATTTTATACATATATTTGTGTGTGTGTGTGGTCTTGACATTGTGTGATTGTTGTAAATGAGTGTCACCAGTGTAGACGTGATGGTGTTCATTTCCAGCCTTTTGTAGAAACGGATGAGGATTGGCAGCAAAATGGCATCCTGCTGTAGAAAATCTGCTACAACGTATTCCAGCTGATCTATGCAAGCATGGAAAAGTGGACATTAAAACATTAGTGACGATAAAGACTTACCATCTGCCTCAGTCTACTACCAATGTGGTCCTTAGCTATTTATATCATTAAATGGAAGACAAATAATCTTAGCATAAATTACTACTTATCCCTTTTGTGCTCCTTTCTTAATCATCCATCCCAGTGGCCACTGAAATACGAGAAAAGTTTTTTTAAGAGATGTGTCACTTGTCAAGGGAGATAACCATTAGAAGGTAAAATAGTCCATAAATTATCTTTATAAATTCCACACTTGTACACTTCAAATTGTAAAGGTAATTTATGGACACACTTTATTTTATTATTTGTTTTTGCAATTTCACTAATTAATTTTCACTATGTATTATATTTACAGATGTTTATTGTACGGCAATCAACTCAAAAAAGCTCAATGGCTCTGTCTGTTCACTTGTCGCAGTCAGATGGACCTGTTGTAGAACATTACTTGATAGAGAATTACAGTGACTCTCCACATCTGCAAGGCTCGGACAAAACGTTTAACAATGTGCCTGAACTTATCTATAATTACTGTAAAAACTTGTAAGTATTTACATGTTTAAACAATGTAGATGCAAATAAAGTTTATGTGAAAGAGAATGCTAAAACGAAGTCCTAGGTGGAAGAATGCTCTTCTATGTAACTTTTATACTTGCTCCATGTTACCACATGTTCAGTTTATTGAAATGTATTTAATTAAATGGGAAAGTTACTTTTTACAACATCTGTTTTTTAATCATAATTAAAATTATTGCTTCTCTGGGCGTTGAAACACTGGCAGCTGACTTGGTAAGAAAACCACAAGATTTTCCGTTCATCTTTCCAATAACAACTTTGGCCAACTTTTTGAATTCACGATCACTACCACTCGTGGACACAAATATAACATCATGAAACAGCACAATGCCCATAACTTTCAGAAACATTTTTCAAACTTGAAATTGCCAAAGCATGGGAAAAAAAGCACCTACATAAGTTGTTGACTGCCAGGCCACTACATCCATAAAAAATTCCATGATTCCTAAAATTTATCATTTTATGTACACTACATATAGGCTCAGGAGTGGCTGTGTGGTAAGAAGCTTGCTTCCCAATCACATGGTTTCAGGTTCAGTCCCACTGTGTGACACCATGGGCAAGTGTCATCTACTATGGCCTTAGGCTGACCAAAGTCTTGGGAATAGATTTGGTACATGGAAACTGAAAGAAGCTTGTCATGTGTTTGTGTGTGTGTGACTTAGTGTCTGTGTTTGTCCTTCACCACCACTTGACAACTGGTGTTGGTGTTTTTACATCCTCATAACTTAGCGGTTCGGCTAAGTATTAGGCTTTGGCTGACTGGTCCTGTGCCGGTAGCACATAAAAAGTACCATTCGAGCGTGGTCAATGCCAGTACTGCATGACCGGCCCTCGTGCCAGTGGCACATAAAAAGCACCCACTACACTCTCGGAGTGGTTGGCGTTAGGAAGGGCATCCAGCAGTAGAAACGTTGCCAGATCAAATTGGAACCTGGTGCGGCCTCCTGGCTTGCCAGTCCCCAGTCAAACAAGCCAACCCATGCCAAAATGGAAAGAGGATGTTAAACGACAATGATGATGATGAAACCTCGGGTCGATTTGTTTGACTACAAACCCTTCAAGGTGGTGCTCCAGCATGGCTGCATTCCAATGGCTAAAATGAACAAAAGATAAAAGATCCATGTATTTCCAGGTTTCATCATTGTCTGTCATATATTTGTTTTCCTCTTTTAATGTCCTCTAATATGTTGTGGTGCATCTGAGCACAATATGCAGTAAGCTCATTAACCCTTTCGATACCAACTCGGCTGAAACCAGCTCTGGCTCTGTAGTACAAATGTCTTGTTTTCATAAGTTTTGAATTAAAATCTTTCACCAAACCTTAGTCACAATTTATGTTCCTAACGCTAGCTTAATGATAACTAAGTTATTTTACTAAATTCTTTGTTATATTGAAAGAAACACAGAGCATCTCAAAATAAATACAGTAACGAAAGGGTTAATGTTATTGTAATTATTATAAGGCATTGAGCTGGCAGAATCGTAAGCCAGGCAAAATGGATAGCAGTATTTTGTCTGTCTTTATGGTCATAGTTCAAATTCTGCCCATGTTAGCTTCACTTCTCACCCTTTTAGAGTTGATAAAATAAGTACCAGTTAAATAAACATTGGGGTCGATGTAATCACCCCGCCCCCAACCCCAAAATAATTGCTAGCCTTGTGCCAAAATTTGAAATAATTATTATAAGGCAGCAAGCTGGCAGAATCGTTAGCATGCCAGGCAGCCTTTTGGGATTGGTAAGAACCAGTTAAGCATTGGGGTCAATGTAATCAACTGTCTTTCCCCTGTCCTTCCCCCTAAAATTACTGGCCTTGTGCAAAAATTTGAAACAATCTATATATATTCACTCATTAATAATTGTATTGTGATTTTTTTTTTTTCTTTTTGTGTTTCAAGGGAAGACCTCCCCCAGTTGTTGGTGCTACCTGATCCAATTCTCAAAGCTGAAACATCACAGCAACTTACTTCATTAGCTTTGTTAGGCCAAGGTAAAGAATATTTTTTTAATATAGTTCAATATTTAAGAGATGAGGAATTATGTACATTGTTTACATTATCTACATTTGACAGATATTTGTCTTCATCTTGTTTGTTGTTAACACATTTCGGCATATGGCATAATGGTTAAGAGCGTGGGCTACTAACCCCAAGATTCTGAGTTCGCTTCCAGGCAGTGACCTGAATAATAATAATAATAATAATAATAACAACAACAACAACATCGAAAAATACCTTAGGAATGAGAACCCTGGTTCGAAATTTCTCCAAGACACCTGATGAAGGCTGGAGGGTATATCAGCCGAAACGTGTTAACAACAAACAAGGTCAGGACAAATATCCGTCAAATGTAAATAATGAATATTTTTTTGTTCTAAATATTAAAGTTAAAATACTTATGTGTAGTGACAGTAGTAGCAGCAGTCCCTACTGATTCACCCTTACAACACTTTAGAAAGAAGAGAAGTCCTAATTCTTTAATTAAAGGAGAAATGTTGCTAGACTACCTCAGATGTGATGTTGGTACTAGTTTTACCAACATTGTAATATATTGGACTTCATTAACCAAGTTGTATCATCTCTACAGCAAAGAAACCTGTTATGTTTCTTTCCTCTTCTCTCATACTTTTAGCCTCTCATCTCCTAGCACAAAATTACATCTCCCCTCTTTAATGTAACCCTGCTCAGTCAAGAGGTTTGTCATTTTGCAAGCTGCACGATAACTTGAATAGTGCTGGTGTTTCATGAAAAAAGTACTTGGTCCACTCTGTAAAGCAGTTGGTATTTGGAAGGGTTTCCGGCCCTAGAAACTATGCTAAAGTGGAAGCTGGAGTAGGATGCAGTCCGTGGATCTGTTGGATCCTGTCAGATCATCCAACCCATACCAGCATGGAAGGTGGATGTTAATAGATGATGCTGGTGGTGGAACCTGGTAGTTGGTGAGGATTCATTTAATAGCTGATGCAGCTAATGTTTGAGACCAACCAAAATCACATTAATTTAGTTCACTCACACAGCACATAAATAGATTATTAGATTAATAATAGGAACAGTCAAGTTACTGGAAGCAAAATGTCCAACATTTTAAGCTTGTGGTTGATATTTCTGGCTTATAATAGATCCTACCAAAATATGGCAGGAATATATTTGTTTTCTAAATTTAACCGTAATTTTATTATCTCTGAGGAATGGGACTTTGTCACTTTTATGGGTTGTATAGGTTTACTTGGTAAAAAGCAAGTGTTTAATACATATATTCATATATGTATTTGATGATATGGTGGCAAGCTGGCAGAATTATTAACACACTGGGGTTCATCTCTATGTTCTGAGTTGAAGAAATAAGTACCAGTCATGTACTGGGGATGAAAGTAATCAGCTACCCCCACCCCACCCTGGAATTTCAAGCCTTGTGCCTATAATGGAAAGGATGTGTGTATTGGATGACTCAGAAGTTGTTTTTAAGTTGTTCTAAATTCATAGGTTGTCTTATAAACAATGTATGAAATTTAAACCTTTTTGAATTAATATCTGCATGTACAATATGGGCAAATGGTTAACCCTTTTGTTACCAAATTCCTGTTGAAATGCTTTGTTTTAATTAATTTTGGTAATAAGAGGTTAGTAAAATGAATTTATCATTATTAAACTGGAGTTTGGAACTTTAATTAATAGGAAATTTTTACAGGTGGGCTTAATTTAGTTCTCTTTAACCCTTTTGTTACCATATTTCTTTTGAGGCGCTCTGTGTTTCTTTCAATTAATTTTAAATATAACAAAGAATTTAGTAAGTTATCATTAAGCTAGTGTTAGGAACATAAATTGTGACTAAGGTTTGGTGGAAGATTTTAATTCAAAACTTATGAGAACAAGACATTTATTTGTACTACAGAGCCAGAAGTGGTTTCAGCTTGATTGGTATTGAAAGCGTTAAAACAGGAAGTTTGTGTCTTAAGTGGTTTGGTATCAAAAGGGTTAAGAAGTTTCACAATCATGAGGGTCCCTGTTTAAACCCGCTGCATTTTAGACAAATGTCATTTCTATGTTCGAGTCAATCCAGACCTTGTGATTGAAATTGGGTAGATGGAAACTGTACTGAAGCCTACCGGGTAGATTGTACTTGTAATTCAAGTGGTACAGCTTTGGGACCACATGAAATGCACTGGTACTGGTGCCACAGAAAATGCATTGGTGCTGGTTCCATTTAAAAAGCTGTAGTGCTCGCGCCACAGGAAAAGCACCCAGTACACTCTGTTAAGTGGTTGGCATTGGGGAAGGACATCCAGCTGTGGAAACTATGTCAAAACAGACAATGGAACTTGGTGCAGCTCTCCACCTTGCCTGCTCCTGTCAAACCATCAAACCCATGCCTGCATGGTTAAAATTTAAATTAGTTTTCTCGTGGACTCCTTTCAATATGCTTATCCTTACGTATGTGTGTGTATATGTGTGTGTATATATATATATATATATATATATATATATATATGAAATTTTGAATTTAGTTCACAGGCCCCTAGTACTACATTTGTGGACCAGCAGGGGTCCATGGACCTGAGGCTGGGAACCACTGGTATACATGTCTGTGAAATATTCAGCCACTTTCATGCTAATCCAATGAGTCTGGTTGTTTGCTTGATCAAAGAACTAAAGCCATCTGGTTGGAGATTTTGAACTGAAATTCATTTTATTATTTGATATAATCTGCTCTTTGGGTAAATTTTTGAATTTTATACTAGATGTATAAGCTTAAGTTTTTGAAGAATTTTAGAAGGTTGTGTTATTACAATGGAATTTATAATATTGCAAAAGAAGGAGGGGAGTGTGTTTTTTAGAAACTTTTTATCTTAATCTCATATTTTTATGTTTCAGCTTTCTGGACCTCGGACATTATGAAGAAATCTATATCTGCTCAGAAAAATAAATCTGAGAAATGTAGTCTCCACAAGTCTTTGAGTGAGCCAACAAGTATGTCGTCGAAAGCATTGAATGGAAACAAGTTGGGCCAAGTGCCACCACACAATTCAACGAACACAATTCCCGCTGGAAGCACTGGTATCAGACTTACAGCTAACCATAAAACGAAACCTTTGACTAATTACAAAAGCAAATCTAATTGCCCTAATGCAGGATGTTGCAAGTCAAAGTCCAAAACATCATGTTCAGATTCTCATCTCGTAACATCATGCATCTCCAAGACAAACCAGCAACAACATTCTGATGGCAGTAGTAGAGAAGGTAGTGTTGTTGACATGAAAGTTCACCGTTCACATACACATCCACAAATCAATACTTTAAATTTACCACAGACTGAACTTCAATCAGGTCCTGCCATTGATCATCTTTCTGTCCCCCAATACTTTCATAGTAACTTGTCAGATAAACTTAGTGATTATGAAGATGTTTGGAAAAATTCTCCATCAGTTAAAAGTGCAGATATTGATGGTTCCAGAATGTTCAGTGATTCAGAAGCAGAAAATAACTGTACGCTATACATCCCTAAAAAAAATGCAGATTCACAGACTGAACAATTATCTGTGAGCCTGATTGGCTGTGTTAGTTCTGAAAAGCAAAGAGAAGATCTGTATGCAAAATCTTCACATGATGTAAGCTTCAAACATCAGAAAGCAATTGAAGATTTGTACAGTAAATCAGCTCATGATATTAGTTATAAGTTTAAAAAAGCTTCCAGTCCAGATAATTGTCGAAATCCTACCAGCAAAATGCAGCACAGTGCTGTTACATGGCCATCTCAATCTACTTCATCTTCTCATGTTGAAGGTCGTATCACCCGACGAGGCTCTACAGGTCAAACTGTACAATATTCTAACAAGTGTTCATTGATAGAAACTTGCCCAAAAGCTGTCGAGCTTCAGAAGAGAAATTCTTTACAAGATGAACTGAGTTGTGATGTGGCAGACATAGCAAAGTGCAATGTAAACATGACTGGTTCTGTGATCTCTTGTGAGAAGACAGATCAACCAATGAACAAATTCTCTGAAAAGACAAAACCCCCGCCCTTACATAATGTACCATATGTTCAAAAATCTTCCGATGGAAAGACCAAAAGTCCTGTCTACACTGAGCCCTTTGACTCTATAGGGGTCAATTCAGTGATATTCCCACCTGTAAGCTCTGCAAACAAACAAGTTTATGGACAGAAATCCACACTACACAACTGTCGGGAACGACGTAAAAATCGTATCTCACATCAACCCACATTAGAAACTATTTATTCACCTTCAGTTACACCAAATACCACCATTTTTTCTTTTGATAAATACAAGATCAAAAATGGTAAAACTTCAAGTGATATGAACAATAATGCTAACCAAAGTTTACAAATGCCTTGTTACTATAGTCAGAATGAAAACCACAAAAAAACAGATAAAATTGAGCTCAAATACAGTGATAAGGGTTCATTACATAATATGTGTTCAAAAGTTGCTGATAACATATTACTAACGATGAACGTGCATGAGAGTAAGTCAAATAGTCAGACATTGCATAAATTCCCTGTGAATCCCAAAATCCCTGCTAAAGATATGGAGTCAAATTTCTCCACCTTAGAAGATTTGATATCTCCCCAACTGACATTAAAACCCATGGAACAACCAAATCTGATCATTTCCTCTAAGACATCCGAATATGATAATCTAAACCAATATCGAGCTGTATCTCTTGTCAGTGATGCAGGAACGGTTTTCTCGAAACCATGGGACAGTGAAAAATGGGACAACATTCTAAAATGCGATGATCTTAGTGCTTTGCCTTTGGTTAACCCATTCGAACGAATTCAAGAATGGCAAGAATTAAGCCAAAATTATACTCAAAATGCAAAAGATAGCGCTAATTTTCAGAACAGACATAGCATGACCTCAAGTTGTTCACATGTTGAAGGTACACCTCTTCCAGACTCTGTGAAGGCTCAAATGCTTGAACACAAAGTAATGAAGGAACTTATTGCCAAAGCAGAAGACAAAGAGAAACTACCAATGTTATCACCAAATGAACCTTGTAAGTTATTAACCGTTTCCTCTTTACCATTTTACTGTTTTTATATTTTTGCTTTTGTTTATCTAAATTGCTATTTGATCCAAAGCGAATTCCACTTTTCCTTTTCTAGTAGACTCAAATATCAAACTTCTGAAGGAAACTGCCAAGTTTGGTCAAGTTAATTCAGGTTTAGTTGTGGTGGGGTTTCAATTAATTGTAGCCATTTCATTATAAAATTGTTGCTTTATGCTTCCACATCATCGTCACCATCCTCATTACCACCATCAACATCACAACCATCACCACAATCGCTGGTTATTATGGTTACAGGAATGTCTGTTACTTCTAGTAAATTTTTCATGTATTACTGTAGGTGTTTGTGTGTGTGTGTGTGTATATATATATATATATATATATATATATATATATATAACTGGCCTGTTTAACCCTTTCGTTACTGTAATTTATTTTGAGATGCTCTGTGTTTCTTTCAATTACTTTAAATATAACAAAGAATTTAGTAAAATAACTTAGTTATCATTAAGCTAGTGTTAGGAACATAAATTGTGACATAGGTTTGGTGGAAGATTTTAATTCAAAACTTATAAAAACAAGACATTTGTACTACAAAGCCAGAGGTGGTTTCAGCTGGGTTGGTATCAAAAGGATTAACCACACCTCTACATTTGGGCAGGTAGACATTAGAAGCAGTTGGAAGGGTGTGGATTGAAGGAAATTTAGGCTATTATCTCTAGCATATAAAGCAGCCATACTGAGGTTTCCTTCTCTTGTGTCTTTTGCTGATTATTTTTCTTATTAACCCTTTTGTTACCGTATTTCTTAATTATCATTAAGCTAGTGTTAGGAACATAAATTGTGACTAAGGTTTGGTGGAAGATTTTAATTCAAAACTTATAAAAACAAGACATTTGTACTCAGAGCTAGTTTCAGTCGGTTTCAGCCGGATTGGTATCGAAAGGGTTAAAAGTACTCCTGAATTGTTGGCCAATATGCTGCACTTAAGAAGACCTATTGAGTGAAGTAAAGTCAAATTAAATCAAAATCAAAATGGAAATTGTAGTTGTGGCTGATACCAATTCTGCCTGACTGGCTTCCCAGCGGCATGTAATAAGCACCATTCAAGCGTGGGTCAATGCCAGTGCTGCCGGACTGGCTCGCCATGTCGATGGCACATAAAAAACACCATCCAAATGTGGTCGATGCCAGTCCCTCCTGACTGGCTCCTGTAGCTGGTGGCACATAATAAGTACCCACTACACTCTCGGAGTGGTTGGCATTAGGAAGGGCATCCAGCTGTAGAAAACTTGCCAGATCAGATTGGAGCCTGATGCAGCCATCTGGCTTGCCAGTCCTGAGTCAAACTGTCCAACCCATGCCAGCATGAAAAATAGACACTAAAGGATGATGATGATGATGATATGTATCTATAAGGATTTTCCTTGTTTCAGTCATTAGACTGTGGCCATGCTGGGGTGCTGCCTTGAAGAATTTTTAGTCAAATGAATTGACCCCAGTACTTATTTAAAGTATGCTACTTATTCTATCAATCTCCTTTTGCTAAACCACTAAGTTAACGGGGATGTAAACACACCAACACTGGGTGTCAAGCAGTTGTAATACATGCACGCGCTGTGGGCTTCTTTCAGTTTCCATCTACCAAATTCACTCACAAAGCTTTGGTCAGCCCAAGGCTATAGTAGAAGACATGGGCCCAAGGTGCCACACAGTGGGACTGAACCCAGCAAGCTTCTTACCAGGCATCATCATTGTCATCATCATCACAATGCGACAGTTCCAGTCAGGTCAACACAATTCTTCTGTAAAGTTCCTTTGATATTTTATTGTTCTGAAAATTTTTGAATTAATTTTCAACCCTTTATCATTTCATTGTAGATTAATCCTAATTAGTTGTTTGTTAATTGAAATACACAGATAACTTTAGGACAGGAAAGGATCACTTTTGGCCCTTGAGCCAAAAATGGGCCACTGAGATATTTTCTGTGTGAGCCTAAAGCCATTTCTAAAATGTTCCAAATTTCATGTATTTGAGGATCGTTGAGCACTTGATGGCTTTTAAACAGTGTTTGTTTTATGTTTTGTTTATATAAATGTCATTAATAATGGAATTATGGGAAGGGTAGAAACTGTACAGAAGCAGGCATTGGAGCATGATGCAGTCTTCAAACTTATTGAATCCTACATGCTTTACATTATTTACATTTGACAGATATTTATCCTCATCTTGTTAACACAACGTTTTGGCTGATATACCCTCCAGCCTTCATCAGGTGTCTTGGGGAAATTTCAAACCTGGGTTTAACAACAACATCAAAAAATACCTTAGGAATGAGAACCCAGCTTCGAAATTTCCCCAAGACACCTGATGAAGGCTGGAGGGTATATCAGTCAAAACGTTGTGTTAACAACAAACAAGATGAGGACAAATATCTGTCAAATGTAAATAATGTACATAATTCCTCATCTCTTAAATATAGAACTGTATTGTTGAATCCTGTCAAATTATCCAACATTTGCCAGTATAGAATGATGATTATCTTGATGGTTAAGGTTAGGAAGCCATGAGCAGAAGTGAACCATTCCATTAAGAAGTTGTTAATCTCTGCTTTAATAGAAGGAAATATAGACTCCCACACATACACACACAATGCTATCTTGAGGCATGGATACATTGGACAGTTGCCCACAGACCTCATGAGTTTAAGGGCTCAATTCTCATCTATGTTTGCTGTCAATAAATAAATTTACTATTAGAGCCAGGGTATTGATTTGTCTGTGACCTATGTTGCTAAGACAGCCATATGTACACATATCAATAATTCAGTTTTCTAGTTGCATTGTTAATGCTACTGGTTAAGGCATGAACATCACAGCCTCTCATTACTTAAGCAAATATTTTTTATTGTTTTGATATTTAGACAACTGGCATTTCAGACATGCCTCTAATTTATTTTCTGATGTTTGTTAATTAGTTTCTATCTCTCTCTATCTCTCTCTCTCTCTCCCTCTCTCCCTCTCTCCCTCTCTCTCTCTCTCTCTCTCTCTCTCTCTCTCTCTC
>NC_068992.1:38343479-38347480 GCF_001194135.2 Octopus bimaculoides | reverse complement strand
CTCTCTCTCTCTCTCTCTCTCTCTCTCTCTCTCTCTCTCTCTCTCTCTCTCTCCAGTGAACTTGCACCAAACTATCCTGTTTGTTTAATTACTGATAGATAACGAGATATACTTGGCAATCCAACCGTTTGGTTGTTATAGCCTTATTAATTTAGAGTGCATTCATTGTGATAACTATTTAAATTATTAATTTGTGTTCTGTAGAAAGGGTTAGGTTTAAGCTAATTTTGGGAATGGTCATGAATGGCTGTCAATTAATACACATTAAAATATATTGTTATGAACACATCAGATGTACAGATGAGCTGGGAGTGGGAAATAGCAGTCAGAAGTCGGTGAAGTAATTAGGTGGAACTTAATATTATTATTTTGGAATGGGGTAGCATGGGATTTGATCTCAGACTGTGTTGAAAGTAAAGCAATCACAGTGTGGAAGATTCATATTAGATATTCAAAAACACACAAAAGTTGTTTAACTTCACTTATTGTTTGATGTCAAAATTTTCCTCACACTATCTGCAACGCATTTCAACTGGTCTGAGACAAAGCTGTGAAAGTGTTATGGGTTGCATCCATGATTGTGTTCTATACACACATAAACCTTCCTCCATTGTCATCATCACCATCACCAACCATCATCACCATTATTATCATCATTTTTGGGCTTGGGGGTTCCATGCTGGCATGGGTTGGTCCGACTTCCTCAGGAATTATTCAACTGTTGGATACTCATCCTGTTGCCAGCCCTTTTTTTTCAAATAAAACTTTTTTTTTCAATGCTAGTAGCCTTCACATGTTGAAGCCACTGAGCTACAAAATGTATGATTTTCAGATGATGTAACTATAACATTGCTGTCGGTTAAATGGTGTCATGCAATGACAAGGCAGACAATAAGCATTCACACACACACAAACACATGCATGCACACACACATTCTGCCTGTGTTTCCATCACCAACCAGTTCAATCTCACTCCCAGGGCATTGATCAACCTGAGGCTATAACAGGAGACCACACTATAGGATGGTTATGCTTATGAAACGAACCCCAGTTCCATCACTGTCACTGACGATATTAACCAAACCATTCTGTGTTCTAATCACACATGTCTAAGTAATTAAGACTTAGACATTCTGTGAATATTCAAAGATGAAGGCATCAAGACCTTCATTACTAACGAGGGAAAAGGCAATGAAAGAAAAGATGAAGTTGCTGTAGAAATAGAACTAATGAAAATTAGATTAATTAGTCTAAACAAATGAAAATAGGTTTAATTAATCTAAATAACTCATTAGTTCCTAAAACATGGAAAAATGTCTGTAACATTATAAAATAAATTCATCATAACAAAATTTTATAGTATAGTCTTTAAAGCTCCTCTATTAGAATATTCCTTGTGGTATTTCTTCCAACCCTTTGCCTTTCATCCCATTAGGGTTGATAATATAGAATTCAAGTCATGTGCTGGGTGAGGGGGCGGGGTAAGTGGTATTGACTGGCTCCTTCTCAAAACCTCTGGCCTTGGGCCTTAATTTGAAACCATTGTGAAGGCAGTGAGCTGGCAGATTCATTTGCATTTTGGACAAAAACGCTTAGCAGCATTTCTGCAGGTTTTTAGCATCTGGGTCTAAATTCCACTGAGATGAACTTTGCCTTTCATCCTTTCAGGGGTCAATGAAATAAGTATCAGTTGAACACTAGAGCTGAGGTAATTGATTAACCCCTCCCACCAAAATTTTAGACCTTGTGTCTATAATAGAAAGGATTATTATTATTGTTGTTGTGTTGTTGTGAACTGGCAGAATTGTGAAGTCAACTTTGCCTTTCACCTCTCCAGGATCGATGAAATAAAGTCTCAGTCAGATACTGGTGTCAGTGTAATCAACTAAGCCCTTCCCCTCAAAATTGCTAGCTGTGTGCCAGAATCAGAAACGATTATGTTTAATTGATGTTTATCTCTATTTTCAGTTGACAAACACCTTCAATTAACTCTAAACAAAAGTCCTGGAATGAATCTGAAAGAATACGTTCTTCAGTGAGTATCAACCATTATTTACAAACTTGCTTTCAGTCTTCCGACAATTGATTATATGTGTTGAGTGTAGAATACTGTGGCTTAGTGTTAAGAAGCTTGCTTCCCAACCACATGGTTCCAGGCTCAGTTCCACTGCTTGACACCTTGGGCAAGTGTCTTCTGCTATAGCCTCAAGCCAACCAAAGCCTTGTGAGGAGATTTAGTAGATGGAAACTGAAAGAAGCCCATTATGTGTGTGTGTCTATGTTTGTCCCCTATCCACCACTTGACATCCAGTGTTGGTATGTTTGTGTCCCTCTAACTTCTTGGTTTAGCAAATGAGACCAATAGAATAAGTACCTGGCTTTAAAAAAAAAAGTAACTGCTTGGGTCAGTTCATTTGACTAAAAAAATTCTTCGAGACAGTGCCCCAGCATGACCACAGTCTAATGACTGGAACAAAAAATAAAAGAACCACTACACAGCATTGTTTCAATTATTGGTTGAAGTTCTTCCATTTGACACTTTACATGTCTGGCTGATTTTCTTGAGAAAGGCATTAACCATTATGCAAATTAGTTTCACTTCTTTTATTAATCAGAAGCCATTAAGAGGTTGAGCTCATTAAATATCAATAATAGGACTCAGTGACAAAGTGTTTTGTAGCAATGGGCATGATTCTGGAAAATTGAGTCCAGGAATTAGTTTTAATTCTCTGAGTGATGAGTAGCTATAAGCATGATTCATGAATGATGAGTAACTGTAAATAATTCCCTGTGTGGTGAGTAACAATAAACAAACACCTGAATGATGAGTAAACTGTATGATAGCTCTTAGTGATGAGTATCTATAAGGAAACTCTTGAGTGATGAATAACTGTAAGCAAACCTTATGTAAAGAAATAAAAGATGAAAAGGGATAAAAATCTTGTTCAAGGAAAGATCATTAGAATGGAAGGAAGTTACAAGGGTGAGATGATGATTCAGGAAAATCACCCAAACAGAGGTCTCGCAAGCCATCATCATCATCATCATTTAACATCTGTTTTCCATGCTAGCATGGGTTGGATGGTTTGACTAGAACTGGTAAAGCTAGGGTCCACACCAGGCTCCATTGTCTGTTCTTGATTCCAGAGGTCCTTAAAAGCACAGAAGCAACCAGTCATAATATCAGCATCACCACTGCTTCATTCAACCAGAGGCAATGTAATGTAAAATATTGGTTCTTCTGGTTCTCCTTTGGTTACGACGATGGGTGTTCCAGTAGATCCAATAAACAGAACAGCTTTCTCATGAAATTAACGTGCAAGTGGCTGAGTACTCCACAGACACACGTACCCTTAATGTAGTTCTCAGGGAGATTCAGCATGACACAGAATGTGACATGGTTGACCCCTTTGAATTACAGGTACAACTCATTTTTTTCCAGCTGAGTGAACTGGAAGAAAATGTCTTGCTCAAGGACACATGCCACCAAGAATTGAACTCATGAGCTCATGGTTATAAGCTAAGTACCCTGACCACTGAACTACACATCTTTACCACAATAGCAACACACACACATCATCATCATCATCATCATCATTTCAATGCCTACTTTCCCATACTTGCATGAGTCAGATGAGAGTATTGAGGCAGTGTTTCTAGAGCCAGATGCCCTTCTTGTTGCCACTCTCACTGGTTTCCAAGCAAGGTAACAATCTCCCAGTTTATCAAACAAACAAGCAAACAGCCCAGTCTTGCTTACATGGAGGATTGGAGCCAAATGACAATGTATGAACAAGACTTGTTTGCAAAGGCTATATAACATCTCAAAAATGTTTGAACAGTGGACTGCAAGCCACGGTACCATCTGCATCACTAGGTGATTGTTTATAACTAGGGAATAGATGTGAAGTTCAGAATAAATACGAACTCATCATCATCATCATCGTCGTCGTTTAACGTCCGCTTTCCATGCTAGCATGGGTTGGATGATTTGACTGAGG
>NC_068992.1:38340217-38342550 GCF_001194135.2 Octopus bimaculoides | reverse complement strand
CACTGCCCAAGCTATTCTTATTCTAGCAGCTACACTTTCAGCGCACCCACCCCCACTACTAATTTGGTCACCAAGATAGCGGAAGCTATCAACCACTTCTAGTTTTTCTCCCTAGAATGTGGCAGAAGTTGTTTTCTGCACATTCACAGTGTTTATAGTTCCTGAACATCTGCTACAAACAAAAACTAACTTCCTAGTTAACCTTCCTTTGATATTGCTGCACCTCTTATGCGTCCATAGCTTGCACTGGGTGCATCTTATAGAGTTTCTACCTATGCCTTTTCTACAGATCGAGCAAAATGTGTTCATGTGTATGCATGCACACACATACACAGAGCAGGATTCCTGCAGTTTCCATTTACTAAATTCTTTCACATAGTATTAGTTATTTTGGGTCTTTAATAGAAGGTATTTCCCCATATAGTGTTCTACAATGGGGCTGACCCCAAACCCCCATGGTTGTAAAGCCATGCATGTGTGTGTGTAAATATATGAGGTCTGGTCAAAAGACTGGTGTTATAGGAAGAAAACTACAACACATCTCAATTTGGCCTTTAATCTCCTTCGAAGTAATCCTCTTCTGAAGCCACACTATCCAGTGTTGTTTCCATTAATGGAAGCATTCCGGGAACTCCCTTTTTGGGGATAGCAAGCAGCTACTTTGTTGCATTCTCTTAGATTTCTTCAACATCTTGAAATCCTGTTGGGGGTCTTCCACTGCAACAACTGAGCCTTGGTTTCAGGGTCATAGCTGTAGACCCATGATTCCTCACCTGTTATGACAATTTTCAAAAAGTTTTCATCTTCCTTAACACAATCAATGAGACGCTGCACAGCAGGGATCCGACCTTCTTTTCGAGATGACTACACTCTACACACTTCACTTCCTATCACTGCTACAAACAACGGAAGTGAGCGAGTATGCATGTGTGACAGAGTTCAAGGTCAATGTGTGCCAAGCATGCTCTAGCTACGTTATAGTATAGCAACAGTACTGATATTTATTGATCAGACCTCGTGTGTTTTGACTATATCAGTTTGATGGCTTTTAACGAATAAAATCTTTGGATTGACTTGTTACATTAATACAGCCAACAGCTGTGGTTTTGTATTAATTCCTTTGTTAATTTTTTTTATTTCTATTTTTAGAGCCTTTGTTTAAGAATTCATTTACCAGTTACGTTTCTGGGTGGCTGCATTCTTTATTTAAAGATTTCATTTATTAGTCAATATTGAATTTTAATTGGAATTATTAATCTAATGTCTGACTGAAAAAAAATTAATACTTTCAATTCCTCTTGAATGAAACTAACAAATAATTAATGACCTCTTATAGAAGTATGTCTTAATACTAAGCCAAGAATTTTGTATTAAAGGTCTCCTCCCATGCTAACGACCCCTTTTAAAGTCACTAATTGTAATTTATGAAATTGTTACAGTTTCAAATTTTTCTTTTTCTAAAACAAGCACCAGTACCATGTATAAGGTACTGGTGCTGTGTAAAAAGCACCCAGTTCTTTCTGTAAGGTGGTTGGCATTAGGAAGGGCATCCAGATATAGAAGCCATACCAAAGCAGACAATTGGAGCCTGGTGCAGCCCTCTAGCCTTGCCAGCTCCTGTCAAACTGTCCAGGATGGAAGACAGACGTTAAATGATGATGATGATTTACAAATGATGAAATACAAAAGTCATATTCCAAGTTTTATATTCTTCAATCTTTTATTCTTTATTTTCACGTTTCTCTCTGTTTTTCTAATTTCCAGTTTAGCAAGCAGTCCTGATACTTTTGGCCTCCAAATCAAGCATTTTGTTGAATGTACAAAGGAAAGTCAAGAAACCAACCCACGTTGTGTCATGAGCAATGTATGTTATTATTTGGAGTTTTTTTTTTTTTATTTGAGGAAATAATTTAGTGAAAAGTTGTATTGTCACTGTGACAAATATTCTTGGAAGTCCTTCAACAAGTGGGAACCACCAGAAAACTTCTAGATAATAAAAGACAACAGACAAAGTTCACTGGATATCATGAGAAGGGGAAAAAAAGCCTTGAACACTAAGGAATGACTAGTAAACTGAAATGAAGAAGAAATCAGGGAAAGCAAAGAGAGAGAATGTACATAGATGACCATTGTACCTGGCTATAGAAAGACTGACCCAATGGTTAAGTTGTGTGTGGGACAGGAGCAGATGAACCTCCATGGTCTGTAACCTTCTCAGCACTGATCAACAAACACACTAATGATACATGAATATAATAACATATATATATATATATATATATATATATATGTTATTATATTCATGTGTCATTAGTATTTGTTTTTATATATAT
>NC_068992.1:38338584-38340197 GCF_001194135.2 Octopus bimaculoides | reverse complement strand
TATATATATATATATATATATATATATATGTATACACATATAAGCGAGAGTATGAGAGGTATTGGTATCTAGAAGACCCAGAGAGAGGCAGGTAGCGCTAAGTAAGTGCTATGGACAAGCCGTAGTTAAATTCTTGATTCGATCGTGATATGAGTGAGGAGTTTTCAGGACATTTATAAGGAAAAAGATATAGATATAGTCTTACAGCTGTTTCTAGAATATTATGGATACCCCCATCATCTATTTAACATTGTCTCTGATGAAGCGATATACATAACATCCCAGAAACAGCTGTAAGACTATATCTATATCTTTTTCCTTATAAATGTCCTGTAAACTCCTCACAGCCTTGGCTTTGTTATCTCATTTTGTCTAATATATGTATACACACACACACATACATATACTTGGTGGGCTGGTTTGATGTAATGCTTGTAGATACGACACACAAGAGAAGTTATTGCTAATTAAAATCTATACACTGTTGAAAATAAATTCCACTTCTTTTTCTCAAATTATTGGTTTTAGGTGAGGCAGGGAGGATAGACTAATCGCTAATTTTTATTCTCCGATATTATATAAGTCAACAGTATTTTACTTAAGTAATTACCTGAATTTGAAGCACTGCTTAACCTATGAGGTGGGTGCTGAAAAGTTTCTGGCTTTGGGTAAAAGAAAATATAGGCAGATCAGTTAATTATGATTTTATTCAAAATGTTCCACTCTGCAGGGTGATTGGTGTTAGGAAGGGGATCCAGCTGTAAAAAACCATGCCAAAGCAGACACTGAAGCCTGGTGGAATCTTCTGCTAAACCAACTCCTGTCAAACCGTCCAATCCTTGTTGGCATTGAGAACAGATGCTAAATGATGATAATGATGATTCCCCTTTCAGATTCACACATTTATTGCAGCAGTTCTTTAGTTTTTCTAAGCCCTGTAAAAGAACTTGGAAGGTTGGGCCTCCAACCAGGCCTTTTGTGATGCCCTTAAAACCAGGAACTATTCAGCCCCTACCTTTTTTCTCCTATTATAAATTTGAATGATGTTTCTCTGTCCATTACATTTTTGTTCGTTAACTCCGCCTAGACCGTTGCTGCAAGTACAATGAAACTCAAACCAGCAATTCCCCTAATCCCTGGGAAATGGGGGGGGGGCTATTTTTTTTAAGGGCCAATCTGATTGAGGCCACACTGACCCCTCTATTTTTACTGCATTTTAAACTAAATATGATATTGGCCACCAAATTGAAGCAATGACAATGAATTTCCGAGTAGGTTCAATTTCTGAAGGATCACTTTAATGGGGCCCCCACTAACCCCCCTATTTTTACTGCATTTACCTCGCTCCTACATTTATTGATTAAACTATGATCAGCATCAGTGCTTAGCAAATTTGCAGAAATATGTTTGGGCATTCTAAATACCTTCACGTATATTCAAATTGAGATAAAGAGTTATAACAGGTATGTTTCAGGTGTGGTAGTGTGGATATTTATATTTTGTAGTTTATGAAACTTATATCTCGTGCTATAATATTGTAGTAGTCCCATCAGCCTTTTAAAATGCACACACACAAAAAAGTTGAAGCTTTATTTACTAAATTATTTTCTAAT
>NC_068992.1:38333166-38338436 GCF_001194135.2 Octopus bimaculoides | reverse complement strand
CCCCAGCAACCTTTAACTCTGTAATGTCAATAGCCATGGAGCTCCTCAAGAAATCTGTTATGTTCTCTTCTTTTTTCTCACATTTTAATTCCTCATTTCCTAGCACAAAACTGCTTCCTTTTTTCACCCCAGCCTTGCTCAATTGAAAGGGAAATTACTCTTGCCAAGATGCATTGTGACCTCGTTCGCGCTGGAGTTGTAAAAGTAGCACAATGTAAAGTTGTTAGCAATTAGCAAGACATCCATGTGACAGCTGACATGAGATAACATTGCAGTTCTTGAACCTGTCAAACTGTCCAATCCAATCCAGTGTAGAACATGGGCATTAAATGAGGATGGTGAAGGAATATATTCTTTCATTTGTAATGTAACGACCGTGCGAACCAAAGGAGAATAGCGACGAACTGGAGATGACTCCTTTAAGCGCGTCGCATGGTCGACCACAAAAACATGTAATAGGACATATGAAGGCTCGCAATGAGATGATGCGAGCGAGTGCCAGTAAAGGAAAGAGAGAGTGAGCGACAGAGACAACCGTTAGATATATAAAGAGAGTAGGTTTATTATCATAGTGAACAGTGTGTGCGTGCATGCATGCGGCAATATATAACAATACAATATGTACGACAGGCCTTCGTGCATGTGGCAATATAAATAACACAATACATAAGACAGGCTGTCGTATGAAGAATAGTATGTATACATAAATGTGTGTGAGTGTGAATGAGAAAATACAGAGCATAGAATGAGAGTCTGTAACACAGTAGATAAGCGTCCTAAACAGAGAGGTAGAGAAATACCAGTTCATAGAAGAGTTTCACATGGGATTGAGTGTCTGTACAAGAAGTTGTGGCCAGGGAGCAGAGCTGTGGTGTCACATGTGTGTGAAGTTGAGCGTCGATGCTGCAACCAGTTGCTTGGTACATAAGATTCTCGCAGGTTGTTCTGGCTGTTATCTTCGTGGTGGAAACAATCCACTCGAACAGTGCAGAGATGAAACCGCGGTTGTTGTTGGTGTGTACTCTGGTGATGGTGCTGGTGGCGACGACATTGTGGTAGACAGTAGATTGGTGGTATTGACGTCGTCGCTGGAAACTGGCTGGAGCTGTGTTCTGTGTGTGGTCTACAACCAGACCTGAAAAGGTCTGTGGTCGCGACAAACAGGCGTAGTGGAGCAGGCTTATTTATAAATGAAATAGGGCTCACTGGAAACGCAGAAAAACTCTCTCTCATGTGACCTTATTAGAAGGCCACGATTGGACAGTATGCACCCTGGTACGAAAAAGAACTAGAGACAAATGCTGTGCAAATAAGAACCAATCAGGGTGGTGGACACAAGGGTCCAAGGCAGCCGAAAGCTAGATGTTAGCCGCCACGTTATCATTTGTAATTAAATACCAGAGAGAGAGGTTTCACTACACATTCATGATCATAATTTAATGTCTGCTTTCCATGCTGGCATGGGTTGGACGGTTTGACTGAGGACTGGCAAGCCGGGAGACTGCACCAGGCTCAAATCTGATCTGGCAAAGTTTCTACAGCTGGATGCCTTTCCTAATGCCAACCACTCCGAAAGTGTAGTGAGTGCTTTTTATGTGTCACCGGCACGGAGGCCAGTCAGGCAGCACTGGTATCGACTACATTTGAATGGTGCTTTTTATGTGCCACTAGCATAGGAACCAGTCAGGTGGCACTGGCATTGACTACATTCAAACGGTGCCTTTTATGTGCCACTAGCATAGGAGTCAGTCAGGCAGCACTGGCATCGACCACATCTGAATGGTGTTTTTTACATGCCACCGGCACTGGCATTGACCATGCTCAAATGGTGCTTTTTACGTGCCATTAAGTATATTTTGCCGTTAACTTTTACAACTTCTAGAATCTTTCTCTCTTGTGTGTTGAGAAAAAATATTCTTCAGTAAAAGCTTAATGGAATTACATTTGTAATTTGTGATTTTATGTCTAAAGAGCACAATAACTGTGAGGTTAAGCTGCTGAAGTACGTGATCTTGAGTTCAAATTGTACATCTACAACCTCTGAGAAAGGTATTATTCCACAACTTCCCCAATTTAGTAAATTCTAGGAGAAAAGATGTCTAATTACTTCTGCATTATTTGCATTTTTGATTCTTCAAGAAGAAACAATCTTGCATCTTGATTTCACTGAGAAAAAAACAGATAATGTAAAATTAACGAGCCAGTTTGCTGAAATTATTTATGAAATAACCAAAAATGGTTGTTTGTTATATTTGATGTTTATGTTTATTTCTTTGTAGGTTCGGCAGTTTATGACTGGAATGAAAAACTATCTGTTTCACAACAATCAAAAAGGTTTAGACACACTGATTAAGAGAGAATCTAGTCGAGTGAGTTACTTCATCAAGCCTTATTGACTTTGATTGCTACATGGTATAAAGTTTGTTATGGGCCTTCCTAGTTAGTCCTTTGCATGTCAGAAAGTCTTTCTTATGAATATCAGAAACACAGGACCCAAGTTACTTGAAGCCTCTGGTCTCTTAGAGTTTAGTGCCTTTTTTTTTGTTTTATTTTCTTTTTCTTTTAAGTCCACTTTTGCATGTGCTTGTATGGATTGGTCAGCTTGCATTGAGGCAAGTCTTTTACAGGAAGATGCTCTCCTTGTGACCAACCCTTGTCTGTTTCCAAATAAGGTAATATTTCTCCCTGACTGGACATGTTTTCATGGAAGATTGGTAACAAGAATCACTGCCTCAATGACCATGACACTTGTTTACAACTATCATTAGAACTACCAGTGCCATCTGACTGGCTCCCATGCCAGTGGCATGTAATATGCACCCACGGATTAATTACATTTTAGTTCATTTCAAGGAGGAAAATTGATTAGTAAAAGGTATAAATCATAAGACGAGCTTGGTCATGGAACGAATTAACCTCATACTGCGAGGTATCACTATATATAAAATACTGGACAGGGACGTTGGATCTGACCAGGTTGACCTAAGAAACTTCACCCATTTAAAAATTTATGCCGGTGGCACATAAAATGTACCATTCAAGCGTGGTTGATGCCAGTACCACCTGACTGACCCTCATGCTGGTGGCACATAAAAAGCACCCACTATACTCTCGGAGTGGTTGGCATTAGGAAGGGCATCCAGCTGTAGAAACCTTGCCAGATCAGATTGGAGTCTGGTGCAGCCTCTTGGCTTGCCATTTCCCAGTCAAACCGTCCAACCCTTGCCAGCATGGAAAGCAGACATTAAACGATGATGATGATGCAATGTCAAAATAAGATGTAAAAAGACATTCACATGACAGGCTTCTTTCAGTTTCTTTCTACCATATCCACTCACAAAGCTTCGGTTGGTCCAGGGCTATATTAGAAGACATTTTCCTAATGTGCCTCTCAGTAGGACTGAACCCAATACCATTTGCTTGGGAAGCAGACTTCTTAATCACTCAACCATGCCTGCACCAAATTGACAGATGGCTTTTGTCTTCATGGATTCTCTTGGACTCCGTTTTCTTTCAGTTCTATATTTAAGAGATGAGGAATTAAATACATTATTTACATTATTTACAATTGACGGATATTTGTCTTAATCTTGTTTGTTGTTAACACAACATTTCGGCTGATATACCCTCCAGCCTTCATCAAGTGTCTTGGGAAAATTTCGAACCTTAAAAATGAGAACCAAGGTTCAAAATTTCCCCAATTCACCTGATGAAGGCTGGAGGGTATATCAGCCAAAACGTGTTAACAACAAACAAGATGAGGACAAATATCCGTCGAATGTAAATAATGTCCATATTCTTTTCATTGAGAAACTCTAACTTACGACTGCATCATTCTCAAGGGACATTAATAAGTCTTGCACATTACACAGTTGATGAGATATGAGGGTAAGAAGATCCTCAACATAGTTAAGCTCACCTCATGGTAGTTTGCTACAAAAATAAAACTGATTTCATTTAATATAAGAATAACTGAAAATACAAATTTCAAAATGTCTGAATTGATAAAACCATGTTAAGGATGAAAATAAATGTTTATCCAAACCTGCAATTAATGAGTTGCTGATCAGAATAGCAGCTTTAACAAGTAGTTGAAATATTTTCTTAATTAAAGATTTCATTCAAAACTAATTTCTCAGCAATATTTATTTATTTTCCTTTGATTGCTAACTCTAACCCTACATACAACATAGTTAATATTGCTTTATATTATCCAGTCCAGGAATATCAAACAACAACAATTAGTCCAGCCGCCACCTTTATTTTAGTGCCCCAACATGGTCACGGTGAAATGACTGAAACAGGTGAAAGATAAAAATATAGCATGCATTCAGAGTTGGAACTTGACTACAATCATAATTAACACCAGTTTCAATTAGTCAAATCATCTGCACTTTAGGAAATGTTATGTGATTTCATCATCATCATTTAGTGTCCGTTGTCCATGCTGGCATGGGTTGGACAGTTTGACCAGGGCTGGCAAGCTGGAAGGCTGCACCAGACTCCAGTCTGATTTGGCATGGTTTCTACTGCTGATGCCCTTCCTAATGCCAACCACTCCAAGCATGTAATGGGTGCTTTTACGTAACCACTGGCATGAATGCCATTTATGTGATACCACTATCTACCATGTCCCAAAGTTCAAAGGTCATGCTTCACCACCTCATCCCATGTTTTCCTGGGTCTACCTCTACCACAGGTCCCCTCCATAGTTCGAGGAATGAAATAGAATCTTATAAATTCTTGAGACTAAAAGATGAGACCTATTCCCCTTTCACTTTGTCGATACATGTTGAGCCAAAAATGGTTTTTCGTTTTCCTCCACCTCACATATATACACAAGTTTATCTGAATGAATTCTAGTGATATTGAAAGGTTCTGTAGCTTAAACGGTACAAGTCTTCTATCAAGTATTTGTCATTGCAAGAACAGTGTGCATTCATTTGGAGAATTTCCATCTCTGTTCTTACTGTAAACATTCTTAAGACTGAATGTGTATAATGTGGATCAGTTTTGCCCACACATCTCTACACACAATCTTTGCTAACACCTCACATTTTTCTTTCTTGTTAATACAGTTGTTATAATGTATATTGACCCCTTCATTTATTTACTATGGCCTCCATTATGAATAGGGTTTTTAAGAATAATTATCCTTATATTTTCCATAAGGTTTAGTTTATTCTTCAGCCCAGCCCACAAAGCGAAATATGTTTGACACTCCTGGTGGAGTCTATATTTAAAAACTATGTTGTTATTGTAAATGTAAT
>NC_068992.1:38329770-38333062 GCF_001194135.2 Octopus bimaculoides | reverse complement strand
GATGCTATTATTGAGAGTTCTCTACACGAAAGTGTCATTCTGCCTCTGAAGAAACATATCTATCAACTGCTGGCTGCCGATTACACTAAGTAAGTCGTGTCACCAGGCATCTGTGATGCCACTTCCAATCAGAAACTCATTTTTTCATTTTAAGTTAATCAAACATGTCTTTCAGTTTCCAAACTAACCTAAAAATAAAATTATAAAAAAAAAAGAGGGCACTGTCATAGTATTAGCTGTCAGAAGTGAAAGTAGAAAAATTTGACAAGGAACATTACTGCTGGTTTGAGTTGATTCTTTGGCTACTGACAGCTAATACCATGACTGTCTGGAGTGAGCTATCTGTCTGTCTGTCTCTCTCTCTCTCTCTCTCTCTATCACTCGAAAGTTATTGGAACAAATTCGACACCTATATCCATGCGCTTGAAAACACACAGAGTATAAGGGTACTACTAAAACAGTGGTCCCGAATGCGCAGTCGCGCGTCCACGCTAGCTAGTTATGAGTGGTCGATCCTACAAAAAGTGTGCGTGCGCGTGTGTGCAAATGAATACATGTGTTTAAAGTTAGGGTTAGGGTTAGGATCGACCACTCACGATTAGCTAGCGCGTTCGGGACCACTCTGCTTTAGTAGTACCGAGTATAAGTATCTACGGAGCATAAGTATCACATTTATTTTTAAACTTAACTTCAAACTTCGTTTTCTATTTTGATAAATTCTCTCTGTTGAAAATTATATTTTTATATTTTAAATAATTTGCAATTTCAAAAAATATATTTTTATATTAAATTTGCGTTTTCTAATTTGATAAATTCTACGGACACAAACAGAGGTGGACGAGTGATAGATAGATAGATAAATAGAGATATAGAGAGAGAGATAGGCAGACAGACAGACAGATAGATAGCTCCGGCCAGTCAGTAGCCAAAGAATCAACTCAAACCAGCAGGCAGACAGACAGATAGCTCCGGCCAGTCAGTAGCCAAAGAATCAACTCAAACCAGCAGTAATGTTCCTTGTCAGTTCTACTTTCACTTCTGACAGCTAATACCATGACAGTGCCAAAAAGAGGTAAGTTACCTCATTTACCTTCATCCTCATCTCCATTTTAATGTCCACTTTTCCATGCTTGCATGGGTCAGACAGAATTTGTTGAGGCAGATTTTCTATGGTCAGATGCCACACCAACCCTCACTTGTTTCTGAGCAACACATTTTTGCATGGGAAACTGGAAATGAACAACATAATGGTGCTTGTTTGCAACCAGGCAAGAGCATGCACATGCACACACAGACTTCTTTCTATTTACTGAATCCACTCCCAAGGCTTTGATCAGCCCTGGGGCTATAGAAGTGTTGTTTATTTGCAATCTTTCATGAAAAGGCATCCAAATTAGGAGAAAATGCCACCTGGAAATAACCCGTGGCCTATGCTGGTGGGTGTAACCAGCCCCCTAATTCATTGGACAATAAACTTTGCTTGTGAAGACCTGTTGAGGCAAGTGAAATCAAAATCGCTGACATGAGTGATGACAGTACCGCCTGATTGGCACTCATGCCAGTGGAACATTAAAAGCACCATCCGAGTGTGATCGTTGCCAGTGCCGCCTAACTGGCTCCTGTGTCAGTGGCATGTGAAAAACAACATTCAAGTGTGGTCGTTGCCTGTGCCACCTGACTGACTCCCGTGCAGGTAGCACATAAAAAACACTTTTTGAGTGTGGTTGTTGCCAGAACTGCCTGACTGACCCTCATACCGGTGGCACGTAAAAGCACCCACTACACTCTCGGAGTGGTTGGCGTTAGGAAGGGCATCCAGCTGTAGAAACTTTGCCAGATCAGATTGGAGCCTGGTGCAGCCTTCTGGCTTGCCAGTTCTCAGTCAAATCGTCCAACCCATGCCAGCATAGAAAGCGGACGTTAAACGATGACGATGATGATGAAATAGGGGAGGATTAGTGACAGGAAGAGCATCCGACCATAAAGGGTCTCCATCAACACTTGTTAATACAAGCAGAAAAGTAGATCCATCAGTGGAGAATCCAGATATTAAATGTTAATTTATGGATGAAAAAAATAACAAACTACAAATACTACAATGTGCTTTGGATCCTAAAATAATCCATTTTATTGACTTAGAGATGAAACAGATATTTTAATAATATTAAATCATAAGCCATTACCAATAACATGAAGGTTTGCTGCTTCTTCTTCTCACCGTCCTTTGTTTTCTCCTCTTCTTCATTGTCCTCCTTATCCTTCTTCTCATTGTCCTTCTCAAACGTCCTTTGTCTCCTCCTCCTCCTTGTAAATTAGCAATTTTTTTCTTACTTCTAGATTCTGCTTGACTTAAATTTAAATCTCAAACTCTTTTACAGAAATGGAAGTGTGGAAACTCTGTATAAAAATATTGTCTATGCTCGTACACGGCCCTTGAGTGACCTTGGTCTTCGGGTAAGTAGAACCATTAACTTTGTCCTAAATTATGTTAAGGTCAAAGTTACAACTTACCAAATTGTTTGGATAGCCTATTACCTAAATAGTCAACATTTCTACCTCTTCATTGACATGGAACTGGATTCCTTTCAACTTTAGACCATTCTCTCCCTAAACAACCAAACACAATTGGTGCAATCTTCACATTTTGCCCTCTCCCTCTTTTCTAAATTTCAAATATTATCTGTTGATACTTTTTCCATCTCTCTTGTTGGGTTTTACACAAATCCCACCCTGGTTGACTTTGTCTTTTGTCCTTTTGGTGTTGATGAAATAAAGTCTCAGTCTAGTTCTGATCAACCCCTTCTTCTCAAAATTGTTGGCTTTTTGCCTCAGTTATAAACCATCGTTGTTATTGTATTTTACTTCTCAGAGCTCTCAACCTGATTTGGTCTGGTTAATTCTGGAGCAGAGAGCATCCTATTGTCAAAGGCCTTACAGGTCCTCTTTCCATAAGATTTGGTATCTAGATGTTATGATTTATACAGAAGGTGGGACATGTAGAGATTCCCATTTGGTGTACACTGCAGAATGCACAAAACACATGTTGGTTGTATAACAGAACAATTAAACAAAAGGTTTAATGGGCACAGAGTCGATGTCTGGCACAAAACAGTAGTTCGGCAGAACTTGCTGAACATTTCATTTCAAACAGCTGCAATTTTGAAAAAGACTTGAAAGTACATATTCTGAGAAAATATTCTGAATCTGCTTCCCTTTCACTTCTCAGAATGCTTGAGAAGAAATATGTTTATGGGTTATTAACATCACGCTCTGGAGGAATGAATGAAATGAC
>NC_068992.1:38325729-38329310 GCF_001194135.2 Octopus bimaculoides | reverse complement strand
TCAGTCTTTACGTTCTGAGGTCAAATTCCACCGAGGTCGGTTTTGCCGTCATCCTTTTGGGGTCGATGAATTAAGTACCATTTGAGTACTGGGGTCGATGTAATCGACTACCCTCTTGCCCCAATTTCAGGCCTTGTGCCTTGAATAGAAAGGATTATTATTATTAAGGCAGCGAGCTGGCTGAATTGTTAGCATGCCGGACGAAATGCTTGGTCTTCACGTCCAGAGATCAAATTCTGCCATGGTAACTTTGCCTTTCATCCTTTCAAACTTGCTAAAATAAGTACCAGTGGAACACTGGGGTTGATGTAATCAACTTAACCCCTCTTCTGAACTTGCTAGCCTAGTGCCAAAACTTGAAATCATCATCATCATCATCATTATTCTGTTTGTGTCTGGGGAGAGTCATTCTCTTTTAGTGCCTTACAATTTAATACACTCACTGGTAAAATTTCCACTCGTTTACTTATTTTTCTAAATAAAAAAGAAATAAGTGGAAATTTTACCGGTGTGTATGTTAAATTATAAGGCACTAAAAGACAATGGCTCTCCCCAGACACAAACAGAATATGCTTCAACACACGAACTCGCATAAAGAATCTTGCAAACCAAATCCAAAAACGAAATTATTATTATTAATATTATTATTATTTATTTATTGCACCTAGGGCAACTTAAGTCCACCAGGCAAAGAAGATCTCCAGTTAATCAGACATCATCTGACACAAATCAAATTAGCTTATTCACCTGTGAAAAAGTTGGAAAACCTTCTGGCTGCAGCATATTGTATTACCAACTGCGTAAGTAAATTATTTGCTGTATAACCTCAGTGTTTGTTCATGGTTGCTGTTGTTGTTGTTGCTATGGACATCAGTGATGACCCACCAAGCATTTCCAAATGTGTGTTGATACTATACATTTATGCATCATAAATGGTCAAGTGTTTAATGTTTTATCACCAGAAGTATCCATCCATGGGGGATCAGGCATGGTCATGTGGTTAAGTTCACTTTGCTGTCATCTGATTTTGCATTCGGTTCAAATGCCCAGCAGTTTCAGTATGCATCTTCTGGTATAGCCCTGGACTAACCAATTCCTTATGAAAGAATTTGTTGGTCAGAAACTTCAGGAAACCTTTTATATAGGCGCAGGAGTGGCTGTGTGGTAAGTAGTTTGCTTAAAACCATATGGTTCCGGGTTCAGTCCCACTGTGTGGCACCTTGGGCAAGTGTCTTCTACTATAGCCTCTAGCCGACCAAAGCCTTGTGATTGGATCTGGTAGGCGGAAACTGAAAGAAGCCCGTTGTATATATATGTATATGTTTGTGTGTCTGTGTTTGTCCCCAACCGATGCTGGTGTGTTTACGTCCTCGTAACTTAGCGGTTCGGCAAAAGAGACTGATAGAATAAGTACTAGGCTTGCAAGGAATAAGTCCTGGGGTCGATTTGTTTGGCAAAAGGCGGTGTTCCAGCATGGCCGCAGTCAAATGACTGAAACAAATAAAAGAATATTCCACTCTCTTCACAAAGTGGAGTGGGGCTCATGTGAACATTCCTTGTTGATTTTATGACCAGTCACTCTGTACTTTGAAAGACTTGTGGAGTAAAGTCCCTTACTTGCAAAACAGCTGAAGGTTAGCAACATGAAGAGCATCCAACTTTAGATAATCTCCACTCAAACTGTTGCTAGCATGGCAAATGGACATGGAATGAACAAATGACACAAAGAAGATGGAGTAATGATGTCGATATTTTTATCAAAGACATTTCTAACAAAAAGTCTGTCTTGATCTTACTGGTCCATTAGGCTGGGGCTTATTTACCATTTTCCATGACATTTAAGCAACTGTGGTAAGGTTCTTGTATTTTTGACTGAATAGACTGAAACATGTAAGAAACAGTTTATTGCTCAGCCTGAGAGTTGAATTTACAGTCATTAGCTTCACACCATTAGGCTATGCACTATGACATGTCATAAATGAAAGGTAATATACTACAAGGAATTAAAGCTATTACCGATTTGTTCAGTGAAATTTTTCCTCCTGCTCTATGATATTCTCCATTATATAATGACCTCTTTTTTTTAAAAAGGTAAAAAAAAAAATGCCTTATTATAAACCTGGTTTGAAATCTTGACCTTAATCACTGCCTTAAACTTTTTTACACCAACCAGCCAGACATTGCCCCTGGGTTCTATGATACAAACTTCCTGTTTTAAAGTGCTCTAAATTAAAACCTTCCATCTGAATTTCATGTTATGTTCCAAAAACCAACATGATAATGACAAAGTTATTTTATGAATCAAAAGTGGTGATTTTCAACAGAGAAATGGTAATGAAAAGGGTCAGGTTGAAGTGAATTAAATCATTCTATCAAAATTTCATGTTATGTTAAACAATTTCATATCATCTGGTTTATTATTTTGTCCGGTTTAACACCTGTAGCTGGGTTTTAGTGCTTCCAATAACCTTGCTTATACCTTTGCATTTACAGAGTCTCATGACAAAAATAAAAAAACGAAAAGCAATTTTTTAAAACTAATTCTTGATATAAAATATTATGAACTGAAATTTAAAAAGTACCAAGAGTAAACCCTTTCGTCTTTCTCTCTTTTATTTCATAGTTAAATAGTCAGTCTCTGGATGGAAGAGGAAGTGGTTCCGTTCAGACTGATGGTATGTATTTTATTTTGAAGATATTTTGATTAGATTAAAATATTATTGTAGAGCAGGGATTCTCAGCCAGGTCCATATGACCCTTGCAAGTCCATGTAAGATTTTGTTGTCAAAATTCCTGTGCAATAAATTAGTTCTACAATACACAAAATATTTCCAACAGTGTTTTATACAATTCTTAATAATATTTAATTATAAAACTATGAGGTCTGATCAATAAGTATCCAGACTGTTGCCATAGTAATGAAGCTAAAGCACACAGAGTGAAGCTGCTTGGCACTGATTGACCTTAGACCCTGCTGTGCATGCGCATTAAGTTTTAACATTCTAGCTCACTTATGCAGCTTAGCAGTGCTTGGAAGGAGGGTCTGTAGCGTGTAATCATCGCATTGACCATGACAAAGAAAGTTGTCATGGCAACACTTGCTCAGAGGCCTACGCAAAGTTGCAGGAAGTGTATGGAGAGATGTGTATGAGCCGCACACAAGTGGTTCAGATGTGTCCAAGATGGCTGAAAAAATGTTGATAGTGATGAATGTTCTGGGAGATCTGCAACCAGCAGAACTGAGAAAAACATCGCAGATGTGCGAGCAGCTGTGAAAGGAAATTGTCGAATCACCATCCATGAGTAATCAGAGGATGTACAGATTAGTTATGGTTCAGTTCAGTCCATTATCACTGAAGATTTGGGTATGAGATGTGCGTCTGCCAGGTTTGTGCCAAAACTAATTTCAGCTGACCAAAAAGACACCCGGGTTTTAGTTGCCCAACTTGATTGTGTCAAGGACAATGAAAACTTTTTGAAAATTTTGCGTAGACCTCTGAACATATCACCAAACTTTTGGCAAAATTTAATGTAGGATTATTATTATTATTAAGGCAGCGAGCTGGCTGAATTGTTAGCAT
>NC_068992.1:38318242-38325719 GCF_001194135.2 Octopus bimaculoides | reverse complement strand
GGTTTTAGTTGCCCAACTTGATTGTGTCAAGGACAATGAAAACTTTTTGAAAATTTTGCGTAGACCTCTGAACATATCACCAAACTTTTGGCAAAATTTAATGTAGGATTATTATTATTATTAAGGCAGCGAGCTGGCTGAATTGTTAGCATGCCAGACGAAATGCTTGGTAGTATTTCGTCCGTCTTCACGTCCAGAGGTCAAATTCTGCCATGGTAACTTTGCCTTTCATCCTTTCAAACTTGCTAAAATAAGTACCAGTGGAACACTGGGGTCGATGTAATCAACTTAACCCCTCTTCTGAACTTGCTCGCCTAGTGCCAAAACTTGAAATCATCATCATCATCATCATTATTCTGTTTGTGTCTGGGGAGAGTCATTCTTTGTCATGGTCAATGCTATAATCACATGCTACACACCTTCCTTCCAAGTACTTCTGTAAACAGCAGAAGTGAGCTAAGATACTAAAACTTAGTGTACATGCACTACAGAGTTCAAGGTCAATCTGTGCCAAGCGGCTTCACTCTGCATGCTTTAGCTGCGTTACTATGGCAACAGTCCTTATATTTATTGATCAAACCATGTAACAGGATTTTTTTAAACCTCAGATGACCATGAGGGTCCAGTGAAGTAAAATAGAAATCAAAGGGGTCCATTGGTGAAAAAATGGTTGGAGACCACTGTTGTAGGGTATTCTTGTATTTCTGTTGCTCAGCCAGTGGGGAAAGGCAAATCGCACAACTCTTTACAGGGTCCACAAGATGAGTAGGAGGCAGGAGGTAGGTAGATACCTTTTGCTCGGAGACCTGATCCAAACCCTTTCCACAGAGCAGATTTTGTTAAAGAGACCCATGGTACTAGATGGCGGTGTTAAAGCGGGAAAATTGAGGGAGAAGTGAAGGAGATAGGAGTGGGTCAAGGAGGAGGTGGTAAGAAACGGTAATAGGGAGACAAGGTGAAGTGTAGGAGGGATAAATGATATCACTTACAACACCAGAGTAAGTAGAACCATAGATGATGATGCAAGGATGGGTGTTAGATGTTGTATTGGAAGACTTGACGGGAACTGCATATATCTTCACTCACACACATGTTTAAAGTATAATTACCTCCGTCTTAGCGAAGGCAGAGGTATTATTTTCAGGCAGCAAGATGGCAGCATCATTACTTCGTCAGACAAAAGAAATGCTTACTGACATTTCTTATTCACTTTACATTCTGAGTTCAAATTTTGCCAGGGTCAACTTTGATTTTCATCTTTATAGGCACAGGAGTGGCTGTGTGGTAAGTAGCTTGCTTACCAACCACATGGTTCCGGGTTCAGTCCCACTACATGGCACCTTGGGCAAGTGTCTTCTACTATAGCCTCAGGCTGACCAAAGCCTTGAGAGTGGATTTGGTAAACGGAAACTGAAAGAAGCCCGTCATATATATGTATATCTATATATATATGTTTGTGTCTGTGTTGGTCCCCCCCCAACATCACTTGACAACTGATGCTGGTGTGTTTACATCCCCGTAACTTAGTGGTTCAGCAAAAGTGACCGATAGAATAAGTACTAGGCTTACAAACAATAAGTCCTGAGGTCGATTTGCTCAACTAAAGGTGGTGCTGTAACAAGTAAAAGAGTTGTGTTTCTTTGTCCATGAACAGGATATCTCAAGAACCGCTGCATGGATTCAGATGAAACTTTCAGGGATGTTTGGCCTTGTGACTGGCACGAACTGATTAGATTTGGGGATCGATCCGGTACCAGACATGGATTCTGGAATATTTTTTCGTGTTTTTTTTTACTTAATTTTTGAGAGTGGTGGAGTTCGTTTTTAGTATCCACATTTGTGAGAGTAGTCAAGTTTATTTCAGATATTCTTATTTTAAAAATCATCTCTGGCTGATCATTGAGAGGACGTTAGTTTGTCTTGGCAGAGGTTTGCGCTCTTGGAGTGCTCGTTTATATATATGATTTGGTTATAAGGATAGAGTAGAATCAAGGCACATCAACACGGTAACATAGGGCTCACAATCAGGTAAACAACACTGAATACATCAAGTGTTGTTGGGATACTGAAGATATATCATCGTCGTTTAACGTCTGCTTTCCATGCTGGCATGGGTTGGACGGTTTGACTGAGGACTGGCGAGCCAGAAGGCTGCACCAGGCTCCAGTCCAATCTGGCAAAGTTTCTACAGCTGGATGCCCTTCCTAATGCCAACCACTCCAAGAGTGTATTGGGTGTTTTACGTGCCACCGGCAACATAGCCGGTCAGGTGGTACTAGCAACGACCATGCTCAAAAGGTGTTTTTTGCGTGCCACCTACACAGGCCAGTCTGGCGGCACTGCCAATGACCACGCTCAAATGTTGTTTTTCACGTGCCACCGGCACATGTGCCAGTAAAGCGATGCTGGCAATTACCACGCTCAAATGGTGCTTTTTACATACCACTGGCATGGGAGCCAGTCAGCGGCCCTGGCAACGATCACGCCCGGATGGGGTTTTAACGTTGTAGGTGCCAAATCCAATTTAAACCATAGATCTGACTCAGGGGTTGTTCCTTGGTATAGCATAGGTATTAAAAGTAAATACAAAAGGAGTTTAAAATTTATGACAGTTGTTGCAGTAGAACTATATTAATACATTCAAAGAAGATTACCTTAACACATAATCCACCATCACCCGGTAAAATTTTAACCAGATCATCATCATAATCGTCGTTTAATGTTTGCTTTCCATGCTGGCATGGGTTGGACAGTTTGACTGAGTGCTGGCTATCCAGAAAGCTGCACCAGGCTCTAATCTGATCTGGCAATGTTTCTACAGTTGGATGCCCTTCCTAACACCAACCACTCCAAGAGTGTAGTGGGTGCTTTTTACGTGCCACCAGCACAAGAGCCAGTCAGGTGGTACTGGCATCGACCACACTTGAATGGTACATTTCATGTGCCACTGGCACAAATTTAAAAATGGGTGAAGTTTCTTAGGTCAACTTGGTCAGATCTAACGTCCCTGTCCAGTATTTTATATATAGTGATACCTCACAGTATGAGGTTAATTCATTCCATGACTAAGCTCGTCTTATGATTTACACCTTTTACAAATCAGTTTTTCCCCCTTGAAATTAACCAAAATATAACTAATCTGTTCCAGCCCCCAAAAACCACTCAAAAATAATTTTTTATGGGTTTTAAAACAGAAACGGTGTAGTTACAAATACAATGACTATTATAAAAAAAGAGAATGCAAAATAAATATGTAAACTGGATTTATTAACTGAATTATGGTATGATTTGTGTGCTCGTACTGCGGATTTCCGCTCGTACTTCAAGACAAAATTTCGCACAAGTGTCAGCTCATGTATCAAATTACTTGTACAATGGTACACTCGTACTGTGAAGTTCTATATACATACATAAGGTAAAATATACATGAGGTTCTATATACATACATAAGGTAAAATATGCAAACATTTAATGCATATGTAAAAAAAAGAAAATCAATATCATAAGTCGTCTGGTTTCATTAGTTTATATCTCAAGAGGATCTTATAAAGAAATATCTTTTATTTTTTTTTCACCCTTTCAGACTTTCTGCCAATGTTGACCTATGTGATAGTTGATGTGGGTCTCGTCACAGCTGAAATAGAAGCCGATTATATGTGGGGCCTACTTCATAGTTCTCAGGTCACAGCTGAAGCTAGCTATTATCTCTCAACACTAAGCAGTGCTGTTCTCTTACTTAAGATCTTCAAAGAAACACACCAAACAAATTCTTCTAATGGACATCAGGTAAGTTATTTCTGCTTTTTTAATGGTTTTGCTGTTTTTATTATGCCATGAAAATTGTTAATGTTATTAGTATACTTGTAGGAATAGCTGTGTCATCTGCTAAAGCTTGGAGTGAATTTGGTAAATGGAAACTGTAGAAGCTTATCATGTGTGTATGTATATACATGTATGCATAAGTGTGTATATAAGTATATGTAAACCATCATCATCAGTTAGTGTCAGATTTCCATGCTGGCATAGGTTGGATGGTTTGACAGGAACTGGCAAGTAAGAGAGCTGCATCAGATTCCAATTTTCTGTTTTGACATGGTTTCTACGGCTGGATGCCCTTCCTATCACCAACCACTTTACAAAATGTAACGGGTGCTAGCATGGGAGCGTTTATGTGACTCCAACATGGGTACTTTTTATGTAACACTACCTACATACATACACACACACACACACACACATATCAAAAGGATGTGTTATAATACTATTCCACAGCCATACCAACCTCCATCATCAGCTGCCTCACGGACATCATTTTGGTTTCGACATCTGGGCAGTACCATTCACTCTGGCAGTGTCAACAGCACTAAGATAAGTGTTGTTTAGGAACAAACCAAAGAAACCACAGCTCTCAAACGCATTTACTGTACAACTGTATCAATAAATAAATTCATTAAGTAAATTACAACCACTCCTAATATTATATATATATAATACATATGTGTGTGTGTGTGTGTGTGTATATATATCAATATATGCAGCCTGGTGCAGCCATCTGGTTCGCCAGTCCTCAGTCAAATTGTCCAACTCATGCTAGCATGGAAAGCAGACGTCAAACGATGATGATATATATATATATATATATTTATTATCATCCCACTAACAATTTGTGTTGATTTATGTCCCTGTAACTTAACATTTCAACAGAAGAGACTGATAGAATAAGTACTGGACTTAAATATCCCCCTCCTTCCATAATTATCAATCAATATCCCCCCCCCTCTCTGCCTTTAATCCCACCTGTTTACATTATCATCCACCTCTTTGATGTTATATTTCAATACAGCATCTCTTGCTTTAGTTCAACTTGTTCGTTTCCTTAATCTCCACAAACACATAAATCCTTCCCTAATCTTCACAAGATCTCCCACATTGTCTTGGCTGAGTTGTTTCTGCTCCCTGAAGCAAGTTCCACCTCTCATTCATGAGTTTAATTTTTGGTTTGGCTTTTAATGTTGGGTGTCTTTCTTTCCTAACACCAACTACTTTATGCAGTGTACTGGGTGCAGTTTTTCATGGCACCTGCACATGAGGGGTGGCTGTGTCCTCAGCTGCACTGAAACAGTCTTCACATTTATCATAAGACCAGCAGTAGGAAGATATTGGGTGAGTGGGGAATTTAATAGCAAGAGTTAGGATAATCTGTGAGAGAGAATGATGGCCAATCAGGGGTGTAAATAGTGAATGGGTTACAAGAGGTCTCTTAACTATATATATATATATGTGTGTGTGTGTGTGTATATATATATATATATATATATATATATATATATATATATATATATATATATATATATATATATATACCTCGATGGGGTAACAAGGATGTGAGGTAGTGTTGGATTGGTTCCATGACAGATTTTGTTACACTGGAAGCAATGTATGAAAATTTAAGAGATCCACTGCAATCCTTTAGTGACATTGGTGACATAAGATTAACAACTGAATACATTATAGTGACTTACCATAATTAACTTCTTAATTACTTGTAGGGACACTATATTTCATTTTGCAGTCATAATATACTATCAAATATATCAAAGGTTTACAAGTATCCTGCCTGTGTTAGCAGTGCAATTCAATCACATTTATGTTATCTCTACAGATAACATATTTCATGGTATATTTTGTTTACACAACAAAATACAGTTCTAAATTATACAGAAAATCTATTGAGATAATTTTTAAAATAATGATCTTAATGTTGATGCCTTCCATTTCAGGGCCGGTTACCAAGTATTAGTGATATGCAAGGCTTCCTTAAGGTAGCATTTCCTGATGAATTTCGAGACAGCATTATTTGGAAGACACTGCCTATTAGACCAAATATGACCACAAAAGATGTTTGTAAGTATCATCATTATTCAGCGAGAGAGCAGTGCATGCCATCAAAGTGACACTAAGGTGAAATATACAAAGCTCAGTATATCCATCATGCCTACCTGTGCGTGACTTGGTGATCTTATAGCATTCTGTTTGTCGCTACATTCTGAGTTCAAATTTCATTGAGGTCGACTTTGCCTTTCATCCTTTCGGGATCGATAAATTAAGTACCAGTGAAACACTGGGTTCAATGTAATTGACTAGATCCCTCTGCCAAAATTTCAGGCCTTGTGCCTGTAGTAGAAAGGAGTATTATTATTAAGGCATTGAGCTGGCAGAATCGTTAACACACCAGGCGAAACGCTACGTTCTGAGTTCAAATTCTGCTGAGGCTGACTCTGCCTTTCAGGATCAATTAAATTATGCACTGAAGTCGATGTAATTGACTTAATCCCTTCCCCCAAGTTTGAGGCCTTGTGCTTCCAGTAGAAAGGTTGATTGTCATTATTATTAACAACTTTTTTGTCTTTTATTAAGTAATTATTATATATTCGCATTGCAAAAAGTTACTTCATTTATGGCACAGCTTCACAGACAGATAAATCAGCTTTCCATTTGGAGTCTTTTAAACCAACTAGATTTTTCACCATTATTAAAAAGATTAAATGAATAATTCTAAATCAATGTATTTAAGTAGTAAAAGTGTGTTAAGCATATTAAATCCACGTCATGGCTCTGTAGCTAATTTCAGTGTAAAAGCTTATTTTATTCTCTAAATTAACAACACTCAATCTGGAATCCAATATTCACATTAAGTCTTATAGACTGACTCTCTTTGTTAACCTCCACTACTTTTTATCACACATAATGTCATCTACACTTGGGATTGAAACAGTGTCACAAAGGAATCTATTGTGAATAATTTATTGTTTTCTCTTCCTTATGTCTACAAGACACATTGTGTTATTACTGAAAGGTTTTGTACCTTTTATAAAAAAACATCAGTAATATTTTATCCTCTTTTTTTTTTTTTAATATTTGAACAACTTTGCTTCCAATCTACTTTCAGAAACTGCTTTAAGCTTTAACCAGCTTTGTTTAGTAATAACAAACAAGGAATACAGGACTTTATGGTCTCAGACATCAGATATCCAAGTCCATGACCATCTTGGATTTCTAAAAGTTGAAAAACTTGTAATGTCTTTAGCATAAAAACCTGTAATGTCTTTTGCAGCCTTACAGTTCTGTGAAACTATTCTTAGATTGCTAAACAGACTATTAGTCCTAAATTCTGTTTCATTGATTTTGTTACCTTAATACAGGCACTTTTATCTATTTTTAGGTGCCATGATTGCTCACAGATTCCGAATCACCAATCCACAAGACTATGGTTTATTTATTTTAGTAAATGGACAAGGTAAGAACATAACATAAAATTTATCACCTAAGTTATTTTCAGCTGATTTCAGTAGCTGTCCAGTTTCTATTCCATTTATGTCTCTGCTTCTGTAGATCTACCGACCTGTTTAATTATATTTTTTATATAATTTAGTAAATAGGAATATCAAATCTGGAAGTTTCTGGTCTCTTTTGATTT
>NC_068992.1:38316443-38318232 GCF_001194135.2 Octopus bimaculoides | reverse complement strand
CCTTTTTTTTTTTTTTTTGTAAAAAAATTAAACTGTAAACATTTTATCATTGAACATGTGTCTGGCATGGGTTGGATGGTGAAGCAGATCATAACAAGCCCTAAGACTGCATTGAGCTCCAGTGTCTGATATGGTAGGCTTTCTATTACTGGATGGCCTTCAGCAAGTACTGGGTGCTTTTTCGTGGCAACAACACTTAGTGAAGTTGCCAAATAACTTGCAACAGAGTGAGGATACAGTATTGAAGGTGGCTTTGTGCCAGTGTGATAGAGGGACGGAACAGATGCCTTGCTGCAGAGGAGCAATAAGAATGTTTGAGGTCTGTGTTAGATGGTTGAAATTATCCAGTTCATGCAATAGTAATTTAATGTCCATCTTCCATCCCTGGCATGGGTTGTCAGGAACTGGTCAGCCAAAGGACTGCACCAAGCTCCACTCTCTAATTTAACATGTTTTTTATGACTGGATACCCAACCGCTTTACAGAGTGAACTATCAATCAAAAAATAAATTTAACCCTTTAAAGCATCCAAACTGGTCGTATCAGGCCCTAATTAATATTCTGCTTGTTTTATAGCCAAACCAGCCAGATCCAGCCTCACACACCTACCCTACAATGTCGTTCTCAAAAGAAATAATCACATTATTGAACTCTCAAAGCTACAAGATATAATGCATGATTAATTCAAAGCAGTGTGACTAAATAAGCATTGCATTTGATGGAATACTCTGAATGCTAAACAGTTGATGCATCAATAATAGTTTTTTCATTTTGTATTTTAGAGAAATTCTTGGCTGAGACCACTTGTCCACAGAATATAAAGATGGAGAATGCTGATGTAAAACAGGAATGTATTTTTGCTTACAAGAGAATTGCTGCCAATATAGCTTGGCCTCATCACTGGCAAACAAGCTGAAAAAAAATCCCCAAAAAAACTGGACTCTATTTTTTGATCTGAAATTGTTTCACTTAAATATTGTCAGCATCCATAATGGAGTGATAGGCATGGAAAGTTATTAATGTGTTTTATACAACAGAAACTGGTGGTGGGGATATCAATTCCCTTCAGTTTCTCTGGAGATCTCCATCATGGAAACAGAAACAACTGACTCATTGAGCTTCAAAGAATTGTATCAATTCTATATTTCATCTGCCTTTTCCTCCTGTATTCCCCCCAAATTGTCCAAATATCTGCCCCCTCTCCTCACTCGCCCTTTTAACAAATAAGTCTTTCATAATATTCCCTTATTTTTGTTTTAATTCCAAAGTGAAGTTTAATAAATGAAATGGATTGGTTAATGGAATTAAGGAAGGAGGAAGGATTGTCAATGAAGTTCCACTCCCCCTCCCTCAGTTGTATCTTCTCTCATAACATACTCTCTTCAAAATGGAGAAGCTGGTGTTTTAAAATGGCCATCCAGCTGTAAAACGATATGCCAAACACCACAGTCTGCAATTTACCATTATCCAATCTATGGAAATATTTGTAACAATAAAAATAGAAAAAATGGTTTCAAAACCATGAAAAAATACAAAGAAATCCTGTTTCTATTCAAAATTATTTGATTTAAAATTTTTAAAAAATTATGAAACCAAAGTTTCTGATAGGAATTTCTGAAAAGCTATATTTATGTAAAGATTAAATCTAGCTCAAAGTTATACTTTTGCAATTAGCATTAGTTTTTATACGATCCTAAATTTAAATCTTATATAAAAATATTTTGAATTTAAAAAAAATTTATAAACAAGTAACAGTAAAAGAGCTATATATATATATATATATATATAT
>NC_068992.1:38313303-38316280 GCF_001194135.2 Octopus bimaculoides | reverse complement strand
AGGTGGAGGCGCAATGGCCCAGTGGTTAGGGCAGCGGACTTGCGGTCATAAGATCGCGGTTTCCATTTCCAGACCGGGCGTTGTGAGTGTTTATTGAGCGAAAACACCTAAAGCTCCATGAGGCTCTGGCAGGGGATGGTGGCGAACCCTGCTGTACTCTTTCACCACATCTTTCTCCCTGTTTCTGTTGTGCCTGTATTTCAAAGGGCCAGCCTTGTCACGCTGAATATCCCCGAGAACTACGTTAAGGGTACACATATCTGTGGAGTGTTCAGCCACTTGCACGTTAATTTCACGAACAGGCTGTTCCGTTGATCGGATCAACTGGAACCCTCGACGTCGTAAGCGACAGAGTGCCAACAACAATATCATGTAAAATGAGTTCACAAATTGTCCATTAGAACAATTCTATCCTCTACATGCAAAATGAGGTTATCAGCTTGTTTAACACTTTTATTATCATCAATATTGCCATACATCCAGTTTCCAAGCTGGCATGGATTGGCAGGTGTCATCACAATTTGAGTTTTCTTATTAGAAGCAACTGCTTTAATAGACTAGGACTCGTGTCATTTGACTCGGTTTCTACTGACAAGATGTTCTTCACATCACCTTCTGACAGTCTGTTCAGTACATTTTCTCATGGTACCAACATGAGAGGTTGCTAAATCCTCAGCATGGCCAGACAAAAGGGACATCACAGTCCTCTGCTTTTTCTGCTTGTTTGTCAATGTCTAGCATCGATGCCTTGAGGACATGCACCCAGCACATTCTGTAAAGTGGTTAGCAGTAGGAAGGGCAAGACAAGAGAAAGATTGATTATTATTAATTGTGGCAATCCGTCGGTTACGACGAGATTCAGTGTGACAAGGCTGGCCCTTTGAAATACAGGTACAACGGAAACAGGAAGAAAGGGCAAGCGAAAGTTGTGGTGAAGGAGTACAGTAGGGTCCTCCCTCCCCTTGCTGGAACCTCGTGGAGCTTTAGGTGTTTCTGCTCAATAAACTCTCACAACGCCCGGTCTGAGAATCGAAACTGCGATCCTATGACTGCAAGTCCGCTACCCTAACCACTGGGCCATTGCGCCTCCACTATTATTATTAATAATACATGTTTGTACATCAAGCACATGTTGATTATCAAAAACAATAAGACACTAAACACCATAAACTGTGAAAATATATTTAAGTATATTCTTGATAAAATTATAACAAAATATTTTTTTCATTTGAAAGAGTTTTCAAGGTTGGGATAGAGACAAACTTCACAAACAATGGTAAAAACAAAAAAAAAACTGGGCTGAAGAAATGAATTGGGAAGAATTTCAACAATAGAGAATCATAGCCTGATTTGTTTAGACATTAATAGAAACCAGAATATACTCTAGAACGGTAGTGCACTGGTGCCTCACAGAGAGCTAAATGCACCACAGAGTTTAAAAGTAAAATTGAATTTGTCACAAAATCCAAATTACTACTTCAGTGTCTCAAGAAAATGTGTTAAATCATAATTTTTGTTAAATATATGTATGATTCATAAAAATAAGGTTAGCAATAGGTTTTTAAAAAAAAAATACTTTACATACGAAATGCAGCAGCAGTTCTTTGATCACCAATGAGGCACAATGTCAAAAACATTGAGAACTACTTCTCTAGATTATCATTGTTTTAGATCAATCCCAGAGAGATTAAAGGCAAAGCTAAGGTCACTGGGATTTGAACTTGGAATATAAAAACTGGAACAAATACTATGTGACTTTTCTCTTTCTGATGCTTTAATGGTGACTGCAGAATTCTTCACCTATTAAAAAGAGAAATTAAAGTTTAGAATTCAGAGGTGAGTTTTGTATCACAACTGTAGTTGAAATCAATTCCTTGATATTTTCTTCTGTAAAATTGATTTCTTTTAAAATCTTGTGTGTGTGTTCACCAATGATAGGGTCCTCTCTAGCAGACGTAAATGCTGGTGACTTGGACAAGAGAGGAGATGGTGAAGGTATGGAATTGCCATCAGAATCAATCATAAATGATTTGTTTGCCTTATTATGTAAGTCAACTGCAGCTTCTTGCAGACTCCACACAGGAGTACAGCATGCATCAATATTTTCAAATTTATCAATCCAATATTTCTGCGTTTGATTCAAAAAATTTTCTTTCAATGCCTTTCGAATGTATTCCTGGTCACCACAGTACTGTGGGTAGTCATTTTCATCAAGTTCCAAAACTTAGAAAAAGAAAAAATTCAATTAAAATTTGGAAACAATGTTTCTCTTTACAAAATTTGACTAGATTTGAAGAAGCTAAAATATATGTATACTTATTTCAAAATATAACAACCTATAAATTTCAACCACACATTTGGTAGTGCCCCAACATGGCCAAAGCCGGCAAAAACATTGTATTAGGTTAGTGCATAATTATTGCGGCTTTTTTCAACAAAAAAATAACAACATTTAACAAAAACAACTTTAAATGATTATTCTGGAGCATATTCACCATCTACCTCAATTACTACTTGGTGTTTTGTTTAAAGTTTTTGTTGAATAAAATTTATTGAAAAAAAGCTGCAATAATTATGCACCAACCTAATATATTCTTCTCTTTTATTCTTTTACTTGTTTCAGTCATTTGACTGCGACCATGCTAGGGCACCGCCTTAAAAAGGTTTTAGCTACACAAATCAACCTCAGGACTTGTTTCTTAAGTCTAGGACTTATTCTGTTGGTCTCTTTTGCTGAACTGCTAATTTATGGGGATGTAAACACAACACCGGCTGTCAAGCAGTGATGCGAGAGGGGGGGGGGCAAACACCGACAAAAAGATACACACACACACCAGCATGGAAAGCAGATGTTAAATGATGATGATGAACAGGCTTCTTTCAGTTTCCATCTACCAAATCCACTCACGAGGCTTCGGTTAGCCTGAGGCTATAATAGAAGACACTTGCCCAAGGTTCCACACAGTGGGACTGAACC
>NC_068992.1:38308685-38311576 GCF_001194135.2 Octopus bimaculoides | reverse complement strand
TCAATTGATTTTAATCGATTTAAATTTCTTTTCTATTTGAAAATTGGTTATGAAACACGTGTAATCTTTTTATTATATTTATCTTATGATATTTACTTTACTTTATATTATACTAATTTATTGTGCTTTTAATTATTAATTTTTCTATATGTGATAACCAATTTTCAAGAACTCAGCGATGAAAATCCACTATTTTCCCTAAAACTATATATATATATATATATATATATACACACACACACCAGCATGGAAAGCAGATGTTAAATGATGATGATGAACAGGCTTCTTTCAGTTTCCATCTACCAAATCCACTCACGAGGCTTCGGTTAGCCTGAGGCTATAATAGAAGACACTTGCCCAAGGTTCCACACAGTGGGACTGAACCCAGAGCCATGTTGTTGAGAAGCAAGTTTCTTACCACATGCCTGTATGTATATATATATGTATACACACACATAATTCCACTTTGGCATAACAATACTAATATCCAGTTATTAGAACTCTGCATACTTATGGTTTCGAGTAAGGTATCAAGTGAGTACAAAGCATTAATATCAATTAATAAATGACCAAAGAACAGATGTGTAATCACTTTCATTAGTTAACGGCTATTTCTGCTAATAAGTGAACATGCAACTAAAAGCAATCAAATGGCTCTGACAAAGTTGTAAGATGTCATGCAGGCAGTCAACCCTAGATGAGGCATTTTTGCTGTAAGCTAACAAAAATGGTTATGTAAGTTGTTTTGTAATTCATTGAGGGTATATATGTGCACACACACACACACACTAGTGCTCGAAAAGGAAAAGGTGTACATAAAGTTTATATAAGTTCTCACATGGCTGTGTGATAAGAAGCTTGCTTCCCAACCACGTGGTTCCAGGTTCAGTCCCACTGTGTAGCACTTTGGGCAAGTGTCTTTTACTATAGCCTCAGGCTGACCAAAGCCTTGTGAGTAGATTTGGAAATTGAAAGCAGCCCATTATATATATGTGTGAGAAGTGTCACACCCTAACAGTGGAAGGAACCTGTGGAAGACATGGGACGAGGTGGTGAAGCACGACCTTTGAACGTTGAGCCTCACAGAGGCAATGACAAGAGACCGAGACCTTTGGAAATATGCTATGATTGAGAAGACCTGACCAGTGTCGCATAAGCAGCCCATTTAAAAGTACCCTTGAATCATCAGGCGATATGCTGTGCTTGAGAAGACCTGTTGAGTCAAGTGAAATTGTAGTTGTGGCCAATGCCAATGCCGCCTGATTGGGGACCCGTACTGGTGGCACATAATAAGCATCATTCGAGTGTGGGTCGATGCCAGTGCCACCTGACTGGCTTCTCATGTCAGTGGCACGTAAAAAGCACCAACTGAATGTGGTCGATGCCAGTGTCTCCTGACTGGTTCCTGTGCCAGTGGAATGAAGAAAGTACCATCTAAATGTGGTCGATGCCAGGCCCACCTGACTGGGTCCTGTACCAGTGGCATGTAAAATGCACCCACTACACTCTCGGATTAGCTGGCATTAGGAAGGGCATCAAACTGTACAAACCTTGCCAGATCAGATTAGAGCCTGGTGATTAGGCCTCCTGGCTTGCCATTCCTCAGTCCAACCCATGCCAGCATGGAAGGCAGATGTTAAATGACAATGATGATATATATATAATGTGTGGGTGTGTTTATGTCCCTGTAACCTAGTGGTTCAGTAAAAGAGACTGATAGAATAAGTAGTGGGGTCAATACATTCAACTAAAAATTCTTCAAAGTGGTGCCCCAGCATGGCTACAGTCTAATGATTGAAACAAGATATACATATATATATATATATACACACACACACATGGAGGCGCAATGGCCCAGAGGTTAGGGCAGTGGACTCGCAATCGTAGGCTCACGGTTTCAATTCCCAGATCAGGTGTTTGAGTGTTTATTGAGCAAAAGCACCCAAAGCTGCATGAGGCTCTGGCAGGGGTGGTGGCGAACCCTGCTGTACTCTTTCACCACAACTTTCTGTCACTCTTTCTACCTGTTTCTGTTACACCTGTATTTCAAAGGGCCAGCCTTGTCACACTCTGTGTCACGCTGAATCTCTCCGAGAACTATGTTAAAGGTACACGTGTCTGTGGAGTGCTCAGCCACTTGCACGTTAATTTCATGAGCAAGCTGTTCTGTTGATCGAATCAAATGGAACCCTCATTGTCGTAATCAACAGAGTGCCACCTCATATACAAACACACAATGGACTAAAAGGATTTATGGATTCAGTCTACCAAATTCATTCACAAAGGCGCTCAGGGGCTACTACGACTGGGACGATAAGAGAATTATTTTACAGGAGTGTTTCTGTAGTCTCTCTATTATAAACATTATCAAAAACTTTAGTAGTGGCCATGGGGAGATTGACAAAGTGGGAAGTATTCTTAGTTCTTTGGAATCAATTCAGACTTAAGGAACCAAAAAGATGAGTGAGCAACAAACAGAGGGTCATGTCTACATTTTGAAATGTTGAAGTACATCTAACCTCGTTTATCACAGATTTGGTTGAGAAATAGTGATAAATGAACCATCAGTTGAGGGAACCTGTGAAAGAGGTAGGCCCAGGAAGACCTGGGATGAGGTGGTGAGGCACGACCTTCGAACATTGGGCCTCACCGAGGCGATGACTTCTGACCGAGACCTTTGGAAATCTGCTGTGCGTGAGAAGACCCGGCAAGCCAAGCGAGACCTAAATCTATGGCCTCAGCCAGTCCACTTATACGTACCATCCTTCATTGGACACTAAACTCCACTTGCGAACCCCTGTTGAGGCAAGTGAAATCGAAATCGAGTTAAGTTGGACACTAAACTCCACTTGCGAAGACCTGTTGTGGCAAGTGAAATCGAAATAGAGTTA
>NC_068992.1:38300087-38308604 GCF_001194135.2 Octopus bimaculoides | reverse complement strand
CTGTGCCCAGCATCGCCTTTCTGGCACTTGTGCCCGCAGCATGTGTAAGGACCTTCCAGTGAGATCGTTGCCAGTGCTCCTGGACTGGCTCTTGTGCGGGTGGCACATAAAATACACCATTTTGAGCGTGGCCGTTGCCAGTACCGTCTGACTGGCCTTCGCAGAGATCGTTGCCAGTGCCCCTGGATTGGCTCTTGTGCGGGTGGCACATAAAATACACCATTTTGAGCGTCGCCGTTGCCAGTACCGCTTGACTGGCCTTCGTGCCAGTGGCATGTAAAAGCACCCACTACACTCTCTGAGGTGTTAGGAAGGGCATCCAGCTGTAGAAACTGCCAATTAGAAATATGCTGTGCATGAGAAGACCCAGCAGGCCAAGTGAGACCTAAATCTAAGGCCCAGCCAGTCCACTTATGAGTACCTTCCTTCCTTCATTGGACACTAAACTCCACTTGCGAAGACCTGTTGAGGCAAGTGAAATCGAAATCGAGTTAAATTGGACACTAAACTTCACTTGCGAAGACCTGTTGAGGCAAGTGAAATCGAAATCGAGGTAAATTGGACACTAAACTTCCACTTGCGAAGACCTGTTGAGGCAAGTGAAATCGAAATCGAGTTAAACTGGACACTAAACTTCCACTTGCGAAGACCCGTTGAGGCAAGTGAAATCGAAATCGAGTTAAATTTGACGACTGGCACCCATGCCAACATCGTCTCCCTCATTGGACACGAAACTCATCTTGCGAAGACTTATTGGGGCAAGCAAAAGCGAAACTGTGATGGCATCTTTGCCCATGGCATGTGCAAGGACTTTCGAGCGAGATCGTTGCCAGTGCCCCTGGACTGGCTCTTGTGCGGGTGGCACATAAAATACACCATTTTGAGCGTGGCCGTTGCCAGTACTGCCTGACAGGCCTTCGTGCCGGTGGCACGTAAAAGCACCCACTACACTCTCTGAGTGGTTGGCGTTAGGAAGGGCATTCAGCTGTAGAAACTCTGCCAAATCAGATTGGAGCCTGGTGTAGCCATCTGGTTTCACCAGTCCTCAGTCAAATCGTCCAACCTATGCTAGCATGGAAAGCGGACGTTAAACAACGATGATGATGATAGATTCCCTGACACCAAACTTGCAGTCCACAGCAGCAAAGCTTCCATTCTTATGTATTTTCTTGATTAGGATAACTTTTTACTGTAGAGAATATGTTAGAATTAGGCAAATTTGTATTTTTTCTGTTCATTGGTCCCATGTTGATGGGAATCATCTTCATTTAAAGTCTATTTTCCATGTTGGCATGGGTTGGACGGTTTGACAGAAGCTGGCAAATTAGATGCCTGCACCAGGCTTCAGTTGTGTTTTCACAAGGTTTTTATGGTTGGATGCCAACCACTTTACAGAGTTTACCGGGTGCTTTTTATGTGGCACCAGCATGGGTGCTCACCATGCGATGCTGGCACAAGTGCTTTATATGTGGCACTGGCAGGATAGGTACAAGTACTTAAATCTATAGAAAAAATATGCAGCTTTTGCAGTTACAGTCATAAATACAAGCGATGGTCTCAGTGCATTGTGGATGGAGGCCGATTTTGTGGTTGAAGCAGAATTTTCGACAGATCATCAAAAGATGTTATCACAGTTCAATTTGTGATAAGTATAACATGGTTCACCGTTAAGTGTACCACGTTATCCCAGATTAATGGCAAATGAGACAACTTATGGCTGAATATTCCTCAGCTAATTCCCTATCTTTACAACATGAATCATTTATAATCATGAAATTCTAAAACAGCAAACTGATCAATAATAAAAGAGAGATTTTGTTATTTTTTACTTGTTTCAGTCATTTGACTGTGGCTTTGCTGGGAGCACTGCCTTGAAGAATTTTTTTTTTAGTTGAATGAATCGACCCTGGTACTTATATTTTCTCAAGCATGCTACTTATTCTATCAGTCTCTTCTGCTGAACTGCTAAGTTATGAGGATGTAAACACACCAACACCGGTTGTTGAGCAGAGGGCGGAAGGTGGGAACACACACACACAATGAACTTCTTTCAGTTACTGTCAACCAAATCCACTCACAAGGCTTTCATCAGCATGAGGCTATAGTAGAAGACACTTGCCCAAAGTGCCACACAGAGATAGCTAGAATACTGCAATAATTCCAAAGTGTGAAGAAAAAAATGATATTTGTGTCATTAATCTTACCTTTAAGAAGATTGGAATAAAAAAGTGGCTCCAAAGCCCCAACTGCCATGTATTTGCCATCAGATGTCTCGTAAGTATCATAATATGCAGCACCACCATCTAAGAGGTTTTCCCCTTTAGATTTGCCCCACACTAGGGGTAACTTTTGAGACTTCCATACCCAGCTCCCTGAAATTAGAAAAATCAATAATTTTCAAGGGGTTCAATTGAGTGAAGTGCCTCAATGTTACAGGCTTTATTGGACCTCTGGAAGTTCAGCCACAACAGAATTTTACCATTTAGCATTTATACCAGCCAGATCCAGCTTCTGATACCTACCCTACAATGTCATTCTAAATACAGACAATAACATCATCAAAATCTCAAATCTATGAGATAATACAGGATTAATTCAAAATAATATGAATGAATAAACTTTACATTTGGCAAAGTAATTTTAATGCGAAAAAATTAAACCCCTGAACCAGAAAAGGTTTAACCCTTTAGCATTTAAACTGGCCAGATCCTGCCTTTCACACCAACCTTACAATGTCTTTCTAAAATTAAATCATGTCATTGAAATCTCAAAGCTATGATATAATGCATGGAAGATTACATTTGACAGAATAATCTGAATGCTAAAAAGTTAGAGGTAGGGTATGACTGTGTGTGTGTGTGTGTGAAGGGGGACTTTACTATTCCCATCTCTACCACTCTTTCAACACCACGTTTAATAGTAATCAGAGTTGCATGAATCCATTGCCTGTTCTCTGTATCATGTGGCACACACAACATATTTCCCTGGCATCCATGCATCATCTACGATACACAGTCCCAATTCTTTTTCATCCACCAGAATAACTTGGCACTTATGAAAGGAAAGGTTTATGTTACTCAGGTCAAAATTGAAACATTAAATGTTTCATGGTTTGTGTTCAGTCCCACTGTGTGGCACCTTGGGCAAGTATCTTTTACTACAGCAGTACAGTGTCAACACTGGACATGTTCCAGTCTTATTACATCTCTTCAATGAAGTATAATGTTCCAGTCTTATTACATCTCTTCAATGAAGTATAATTTTTAAGATGAAGATATACTTGAGAGAGAATTATAGAATTATCCAAGTACCTCCTCTGCATAAAAATTATATTGCTAAGATAGGTGTTAACATTTGTAATATAGTGATCAAAAATGTAATTTGTTTAAATAATACCTGTGGTGAAAAGAAATTTTAAGCTGTACATCTAAAGACCAATCCAACCTACAAGTTATACAGTAACGGCTTCTGACTGAGGCAACACAAGGTTAGCAGTTTTGAGGGGACGAGCAGGAGCAGTTGTTACCATCAATGTCTGTACTAGGAGTGGTATTGTGTTTTATGAACCATGCAGAGGTAAAAGGCAACATCAACATCGCAAGACGTGAGCTCGTCAAGTCATACAGTAATCTTTCAAAAAAATTTTTGCACAAGGCCAGCAGCAATTTCGAGAGCAGGGGGCAAGTCGATTACATCACCCCCAGTACTCAACTGTAACTTATTTCTTCAATCCTGAAAGACAAGAGGTAAATCCAACCTTTGTTGTGTTTTGAATTTAGAACGTAAAGAACTGGAAGAGATGCCACTAAGCATTTTATCTAATATGGTAAGGATTCTGCCAGCCAAATAATAATGTAAATACAAACCAGACTATGTTTGTATAATACAAAGGGAAGTCATAAATTATTTGCACTTTCGCCATAACATATCTTTATTATTGTCACACTGCCTTCTGTGCATGAGTGGTACTATTGTGGTCACATGATCAAAGTTTGAGCCTGATTGTGCCATTTTTCTTTCTGGCTTCACAGTGTAAGCATCGCCGTTCCACTAGTAATGTGCACTAAAGAAGAACAAAGAGCAGTGATTCAATTTTTTAGGTCAAAAGGTGTGTCAGGTGCTGAAATCCATCAGAGGCTTTTAGCACAATATGGGGATGGTGCACTACTGAGTAGAAGTGTGTGTGAATGAGTCAAGAAGTTTATAAGTGACTGGACAAGTGTGACACACGAAGAGGGAGCAGGATGCCTATCATCCTCCACTACTGACGAGAAGATTCAGCAAGCTTGAGAGATGGTAATGGTGAACCGGTTTACCATTACCATCTCTCAGATTACTGCTCTTTGTTCTTTTTTTGGGCACATTGCTTACACTGTAAAGCCAGAAAGAAAAATGGCACGATTAGGTTCAAACTTTGATCATGTGACCCCAATAGTACCAACTATAAGCATGCATACTCAGAAGGCAGTGTGACAATAATAAAGATATGTTATGGTGAAAGTGCAGATAATTTTCGACTTCTCCTCATATATACATATTCTACAAAATAAGCCATTGTACACCAACTAATTTGGTGAAATAAGCAAGGTACACTTACCAAGGTATGCTGCCCCTGCAGTCATATTATTATCAACCACTTGGCCTTGACCAGTTTGAGAACGGTAATGAAGAGCAGTCAGAATTCCTATTACACTCAGCAGGCTTCCTCCAGCAAAGTCACCCAAGAGATTAATAGGTGCATGGGGTCGTTCATTTGCACGGCCCAGTATTGATAATAAACCTGAAAAATCAACAGAAATCTGAACACAATGAATTTTATGGTGAAATGATATTTTTTTTTCCTTTTTTAATATTTCAAAATATGAACCAGTCAAGAATGACCATAATTTCCTTAAAAAGCTTGTAAAAATTATTGTTGGTTATATTGATGCTAATACTTGACTTTCCCTTTATTTTTAAAAATTAAAATAGCAACAAAATTTTAAATAATAATTTCAAATTTTGGCACAAAGCCAGCAATTTCGGAGGTGGGCTAGTTGATTACATCAACTTCAGTGTTTAACTCGTACTTATTTTATCAACCCCAAAATATGGATAAAAAGCAAAAGTCAGCATTGACAGAATTTGAACTCAGACCATAAGGATGGATGAAATGTTGCTAAGCTCGCCACCTTAACAAAATATCAAATATTAAAAGGAAGAACTATTGATACCATTTATGTGTTGGGGTAAGTTTTCAATACAGAACAGCATTGTGATGTGTTCTGGGTAAGGCCTAACTTACCTGATAGCACAACAACTGTACTGTGTTCTGGGTAAGACTCCGTTTCACTCACAACAAACTTTTTATCCTGTATTTTAGACAAGGCTCAACTGTTTTATATCCCAGATAAGGTTCGATTTAGTTCACAACAGAGCAGAAGGAAAACATTAATCTCTTCAGCAAGGCACTAAAAAGTGGTGAAATGGCCAAGAGGTTGGAACATAGGTCAAGATAGTTTGAATTCTGAGTTCAATTACCTGCCAAGGCCAACTTTATCTTTCATCTTTCGTGGCCCATAAAATAAAGTGTCAACCCAGAACAAAGGATTAAAAGAATTGTTAGGTCTTAGACAAGATACTCTGCGGTAGTTATTCCAACCCTGTGTCCTGAGTTCTTGGGAGATAGCACTTGTTGTGTAGTTTAACTCTCCACCCCATCCCACCTGATCACTGGTTGTCCGGCTAACCTCTTCTCTTTTGACACCATCAGTTTCGGAAACCCTTAAAAAAAGTTGGGGGGTGGGGATAGCTAGACTATGGGTGTAACGTTTCCTTCCTCAACTAAATATAAAAAACCCTCCTGCTACAATTATTGGGAGCAGAGCAAGAGAGAGAAAAAGAGGTGGGATAGTAGTGTTCAATGGTGTAATGTGGGTTTTGACTGTTTCTCCCCACCCAACTCTTTAAATCTAATATACCTTCCACTACAGCAAACATGTGCATATAAAGTGGCTACCCAGTTTGGCCCTTCCCCCACACCATACTGCTGATAGTCTTAGGACCTCAAACTATTTCAATACATCCCCTTATATGAGAATAAAAGATGATAGAAAGTTGAAGTATGAACTAAAAAGGTACAAACATAGAATAATTGTTCAGCTAGTGTTTCTTTCTTATCTATGACAAAATTAAGTGAAACTCATCAGTTGATGATGGGTTCTTACCATATTTATCCATGCATAACATGCACTCATGGATAACCCTTTGGCATTTAAACCAGTCATATCCAGCTAAAATATTCTACCTGTTTTATTTCCAAACTGGTCATCTCTGGCCTTTCACACCTACTCTATAATGTCATTTTAGAAAGAAACAATCACATCATCAAATTCTCAAAGCTATGAAATAATGCATGATTAATTTAAAATGATGTGGAAACATAAGCATTATGTTTGAAATTGTAGTCTGAATACCAAAGGGATAAGGTGCATCCCTATTTTGGGAGCAGTTGAAATGCAAGAAAAAGAAAATGTCTCATCTACAATACATGCTGACATTTCTTTAGAGTAATCCATGAGGAAAAGTGATGCAATTAAAAAAAGTGCTTTCAAACTATTTCTATGAGAATAAAAGATGATAGAAAGGTGAGGTATGAACTAAAAAGGTACAGACTGCAAATGCAATTTCAAATGCTGCCACAACAGACAGTTGGAGCCTGGCCAGCTACGGTCAAACTGTCCAACCTATGCCAGCATGGAAAACAAATGCTAAATGATAGTGGTGAAGATAATGCTACTATTTATAAGCATATACTGCAATCGATAGAACTGAAAAATATCCATGCTCTTAACCACTACGCTATATGCTACTAACCCCAAGATTCTGAGTTCGATTTCAAGCAGTGACCTGAACAACAACAACAGCAGCAGCAGTGGCGGCGGTGGAGGTGATGGTGACGACGATGAAAAGTACTTTAGGAATGAGAACCCAGGTTCGAAATTTCTCCAAGACATCTGATGAAGGCTGGAGGGTATATCAGCTGAAACGTTGTGTTAACAACAAACAAGATGAGGACAAATATCCGTCAAATGTAAATAATGTAAATAATTCCTCATCTCTTAAATGTAGAACTGTATCAGAAAATATGTTTGTTCTTAATCACACACACACACACACACACACAGTTACTCACCTAAAATCATTAAAAAGCAAGAATAAAGCCATTCTTACCAGATATGGCAAGAAAATTGATGTCATGTCCTACTCTTCGTGCCAAAGAGCCATTCTGTCCAAAGCCAGAAAGTCTGGTATAAATCAATCTTGGATTAACAGACAATAAACTGTCAGGTCCCAAACCATGTTTTTCCATGACCCCTAGAAAATGAAATAGCAATATGAATAAGGAACAAGAACGAAGGACAATGCTTAAGGGGCTGTCTTCCATGCTAAATACACATACAGTAGGATTTCACATACATAATTGAGATATAAAATTTTTTAAACATCATTGGAGAAGATTAAATCTGATAAGGGAGATAACTCCATATTTTCGAAAAAAAAAAGTAGTGATTTGAGATGTTCATGTCTTTAAAAGCAATTGTTGAAAGTAACAGACATGCTTCAGTCTTGTTGGGTCTTATCAGTTAACGATATTCTACGCAGTTAGCAAGACTTAAAAGAGTGATCAGCATAGAGAGAAATCAAGAGACTATAGGAAGAGGGGTAGCTATATGGTAAGAATTTTGCTTCCCAGTCACATATGTCTGGGTTCAGTCCCACTGCATGGCCCTTTGGACAAGTGTCTTCTACTATGGTATTAGGCCAAAAAGCTCACTAGGGTATATTCTTCTGAGTAAAAATTCAAAGACACTATAATTAGGTATAAATATATCATCTCGCCTGACTGGCCTTCATGCAGGTGACACGTAAAAGCACCCACTACACTCTCTGAGTGGTTGGCGTTAGAAAGGGTATCCAGCTGTAGAAACTCTGCCAAATCAGATTGGAGCCTGGTGTTGCCATCCGGTTTCACCAGTCCTCAGTCAAATCGTCCAACCCATGCTAGCATGGCAAGCGGACGTTAAACGATGATGATATATATTTGAAAAACATACAAGAATAGGCTAATATTTATAAAACATGTGATATATTAATAAAAATCTGTAAATGTACAACCATCCAGATATCTGAGTACCTTATTATTTTTTCTAATATATAATTCCTGTACATCACGTCCAAACTTTCCTCTCGTTGCTCACCTATTCTTCTACTTCCTCCCTCTCTTTCTCCCTCTACCACTCTCTCTCTTCCCTTTACACCGGCATGGTCACATGCTTCCGGTCAATAATCCTTTCCTTCCTTGGCTTTCGCCAAGTAACGCACGCCACCACTTTGTCTCTCTCGGTTCCGTGCCTCATCGCGTTCATACACACATAATTTTTCTCGTCTGGCCGTAAAGCCTTTTCTGTTTGTTTTCCTGTCTTGTTTTTTGTCCGCCACTACATTCCTCCATGGCTAGATTTAATTTGCTTATAC
>NC_068992.1:38292426-38299519 GCF_001194135.2 Octopus bimaculoides | reverse complement strand
TACCAGTGCCCCTGGACTGGCTCTTGTGTGGGTGGCACATAAAATACACCATTTTGAGCATGGCCGTTGCCAGGACCGCCTGACTGGCCTTCGTGCGGGTGACACGTAAAAGCACCCACTACACTGAGTGGTTGGTGTTAGGAAGGGCATCCAGCTGTAGAAACTTTGCCAAATCAGATTGGAGGCTGATGTTGCCATCCGGTTTCACCAGTCCTCAGTCAAATCGTCCAACCCATGCTAGCATGGAAAGCGGACGTTAAACGATGATGATGATGATAATGATATATATACATATATGTATGTATGTATGTATGTATGTATATGCTTGTGTGTGTGTGCTTGTCCTCCTACCATCGCTTGACAACTGATGTTGGTGTGTTTACGTCCTTGTAACTTAGCGGTTTAGCAAAAGACACTGATAGAATAAGCACTAAGCTTACAAAGAATAAGTCCTGGGGTCGATTTATTGAACTAAAGGTGGTGCTCCAGCATGGCCGCAGTCACAATGACTGAAACAAATAAAAAAAAAAAAAAGAATAAGAGAGACTCTACCTGTTCGGAAAGGTTCAATGAGGACATCAGACATCTGACACAATCTTTTGATTATTTGCGTTCCACTGGGTTTCTTGATGTCAACACATATTGATTCTTTGCCACGACCCAACATATCATTTGAATACTGAGGTTGAGGCTGCAACAGATGATGGAAATCACTCATAAATACAGAAACATCTTATATTTCTTGCATTAGTTGCACTCACTGACCTGTAGCCATACAGGAGCATCTTTCTCAATGGATGGAAGTTGATTTTAATGATCCCAGATCTTTGTCCAGTGAAGTCACATAGCCTAGTGATTAGAGGGTTGCACTCATCATCACAAGGTTGTGGTAGCAAAACATTTCATTTTACGTTGCTCCAAGTCCACTCAGCCATAAATGAATAACATTTGACAACCTGGCATCCTCTTCGAGGAAAATGCTGCGATCGCAGTCACATGGTAATCAGGTAACTGGCTTCATATCAGGTAGCTGGCCCTGTGAGTTCCAGAACTCAGGACAGTAATCTTCAAAGGTTGATGATGATGATGGGCTCAGTCTGACGTTGATCATGTTTATCATATTGTGCATACATTGCATATTTTTGTACATCTGTCTCTTTATCATACTTCAGCACTTTTATGTCAATAAAAACTGACAATAAATGACTACTACTACCATTATTATTATTATTATATCAGTAGTCATATTTTTATCACATGCTTTCACTGCATTACTGAGCACAGCTTTGTGTGCCTTGGATATGTGCTGAGGTGTGTTGCGATGCTCTTATTGTTACTGTATTGAAAGTGTTTTACGTAGGATGTGCACAGTGCCTAGTAGTGCTATTTTCTGTATGTTATATTGGGTTGGCAAGTAAGTTCCCGCCGTTTTTTTTAAATTTTGGAATCTATTTTTTTGCAAGAATTCTATTTTTGAATCATTTTGGAATCTATTTTGATTTTTTTCTAGTTAATTTTAGTTAATTTTTGTTTATTTTCAGATCATTAAAATGGGATGTCAAGTTAAGAAAAACGAGCATTTTCAACACCTCCTTCTTTTTGCTTTTAATCAAGGTTCTCAGGCCACAAAAGTTGCTCACTGCATTTGTGCTGTGTATGGAGAGGGTGCCATGGCTGAAAGAACCACTCGTGATTGGTATGCCAAGTTCAAAAATGGAAATTTTGACCTCAAAGACTCACCTCTTTCTGGCTGTCCAGTTGAGTTCGATGAAGAGTGATTAAACCAACTTTTGCATGAAAATTCTCTTCAAACGACAAGGGAACTGGCAGAGAAAATGGAATGCTCCCATACTGCTATAGAGAAGCATCTTCACTTGATGGGAAAGGTTCAGAAGTATGGAGCATGGGTTCTGCATGATTTAAGTGACAACAACAAAAATCAACGAGCCACAATCTCCACTGGTTTGCTTGCTTGTCACCGCTCAACTCATGGACACAAGCAACGATTTCTGTACCGGATCATTACTGGCAACGAAAAATGGTGCCTGTACATCAATATGAAACAGCGTAAGGAATGGCTTAGCCCCAATAAACAAGCAACATCACACGTGAAACAAGATCTTCATCCGCATAAAATGATGTTGTGCATGTGGAGGGACTGGGAAGGGATTATCCATTACGAATTGCTTGAACGGAACCAAACGGTCAACGCGGAACTCTATGTTCAACAGATGGAACAACTCAACACTGCTATTCAAGAGAAAAGACCTAATCTGCAGCATGGAGTTTTTCTACTGCATGACAATACCTGCCCTTATATCACCAATATGACCAAGGAAGCCATTAAAATGCATGGCTGGGAAGTGCTGCCACACCTGCTGTACTCTCCTGATTTGACGCCAATGGATTTCCACCTCTTTTGATCTCTTTCAAATGCTATGCATGGAGTTTCGTTCAATACTGATGCAGAATTGAGAGTTTGACTGGATCAATTTTTCGATTGGAATCAGGTGATTTCTACCAACAAGGCATTGAAAATCTTGTTGAACGTTGGGAAGAAGTTGTAAACAACAAGGGTGAATACATTATTGTTTAATTAGTTATATTTTATTAAACCTTTTAAAAAATTTTAATTTTAAAAAACGGTGGGAACTTAGTTGCCAACCTAATATATACTTGTTAGTCCTGGTATTTTTGTTATGCATTTGTTTGAATATATTTTTATCATACCCAATGTGCATACTATGATAAGAAATGTCTCTATTTTTAGGCTCCACATTCGAGTTACCTCTATTTCCAGATCCTTTTAGATTATTATTATTATTATTATTATTATTATTATTATTATTATGGCCCAGTTAAAATTTTCTTCAGATTAAGTTGTCCATCCTACTCAAAAGGTCCCTGAATAAGGGCTGTTTAAGGATGTTGAACAAAACACCCACGTTTTCAGAGGTGAATTATCCAAACCCCAAAGAATTCTTTTCAACACATGGCTATGATGCTCCCCACACTACTTCTGTCGTGATCAGAGATGCACATATCGTCAGCCAATAAGGGACATGCTCAACTGGTTAAGGTCAATGAACTGACATGTAAATCTGTGGTATTGAGCAGAATATTTGCTGTAGCCCATTCTTTTATGCCAAGACAAAACATGTACGTGATAACACTTCCAATCAGTTAAGAACAGAAACCATGAGAGCCACTGCCTGATACCGCATCAGGGCATTTATTATTATTACTATTATTATTATTATCATTTTTATTATTATTATTACTACCATTAAGGTGGTGAACTGGCAGAATTGTTAGCACGCTGGACGAAATGCTTAGCAGTATTTCACCCGTCACTACATTCTGAGTTCAAATTACACCGAGGTCAACTTTGCCTTTCATCCTTTTGGAGTCAATAAAATAAGTACCAGGTAAACACTGGAGTCGATGTAATTGACTCATCCCCTCCCCTAAAATTGCTACCCTTGTGGCAAAATTTGAAATTATTATTATTATTATTATTATGATTATGATTATTATTATTATTAAGGCAATGAGCTGGCAGAATTGTTAGCAAACTGGACGAAATGCTTAGCAGTTTTTCACCCGTTGCTATGTTCTGAGTTCAAATTCCGCCAAAGTCGTCTTTGCCTTTCATCCTTTCAGGGTTGATAAATTAAGTACCAGTGAAACACTGGGGTCGATGTAATCGACTAGCCCCTCTCCCAAAATTTCAGGCCCTGTGCCTTTCGTAAAAAGGGTTATTATTATTATTATTATTATCTCTTCCCTCAAGATTGATGCCCTTGTGGCAAAATTTGAAACCATTATTATAATTATAATAATAATTATTATTATTATTATTATTATTATTATTATTATTATTAAGGTGGTGAATTAGCAGAATCGTTAGCACACCGGGGGAAATGCTTAGCGGTATTTCATCTGCCACTACATTCTGAGTTAAAATTTTGCTGAGGTTGACTTTGCCTTTCATCCTTTCAGGGTCAATGAAATAAGTACTAGTTATGCACTGGGGTCAATATAATCAACTAGCCCCCTTCCCCCCAAATTTTCAAGGCCTTGTGCCTAGAGTAGAAGTAATTATTATTACTACTACTGCTGCTGCTGCTGCTGCTGCACTACTACTACTACTACTACTACTACTGTCATCATAATTTTTATTATTAGCCATAGAATCCATGCCAAATAAGACTGGAGTCTGGTGCAGCTCCTCAGCTTACCAGCCCTGGTCAAACCGTCCAACCCATGCTAGCATGGACAACAGATGTTTGATGATGATGAAGATGAATGGTGGGTTGGCACAATTGTTAGAGTCACCAGGAAAAATGTTTTATGATGTTCTAGTTCTCTGTATTATGAGTTCTAACGCCTCCAGGATCAAGTTTGACTTTCCTCTCAGGCACAGATTGAGTTCAATTCAATTTGTAATTGTCCCCTTCCTCACCACACCACTCAAGTTTTCTGGCTTTTATCAACCATGTGCAAACCCAAATGGATACAAAGACAATTAAAAGCGTACAAAAAAAAGTTAATAAAAAAAATAAAGAAAAACTAGAAAATAAATTTACTCACACGGTCTATTCTAATCACTCTGGCTCCAAAATCTGCCATAATCATTCCACAGAATGGAGCTGGTGCCAAGCCAGCAAACTCCAAAACTGTTAATCCTTTCAGAGCCATTTTCTGGAAGTAAAAAGATATTCAATAAGATCTAAAAGTAATTCATTTGTAGCATTGGCCATGTCTACTCTGTAAGGTGGTTGATGATAGGAAGGCCTCCAGCTGTGAAAACCCTGCCAAACAGGCAGTGAAACTTGGTGCAGTCTTCTGCCTAGCCAGCTCCTGTCAAACCATCCAACCCATGCCAGTATGGAAAAGAGACATTAAATAATGATGATGATGATGATGTCTTCTTTACAATATTGAAATAGTCAAAATAGGAATTATATCAGGAAAATACATTTCTTATTATTTGGTTCTTGATAAGCTTTGGCTAATCAAGCAACAGTTTGAACAAGCATCAGTGCTTATCACAAACCGCCATATCATTCCTTCCTGTACTATTGTAGATAGTAGTAGGATTCTATCATCATCATCATCATTTAATGTAACAGTTCTCAACCAGGGTCCACATGACCCAGTGGTGGGGAGGCTTTCTATATTAGATCTTGTTAAAGTTTATGAGCAATAAATTGCTCATACTTCTACAAGACACAAAATATTTTAATAATTTTTTGATACAATTCCTGATAACATTTACTTGTAAACATGTAATACAATCTTATTTTAACCTGGGGGTGCAGAAGAGTAAAATCAAAAGGGTCCGTAGGCAAAAAAAATGGTTGAGAAGCACTGATTTAACCCAATCGTGCCGAAATTTTTCTAGTGAATGAAATTGCGCATGCAGCTTGTACTCACCATGTTGCACAACTGTGGTTGTTACAAGTTATGGATCAAGCATTTGTTCAAACAGACTGCATACGCGTTAAGAACATGTTTCATTCTTTCATACAGATCATATACAAATCACAATTTGTATCAAGTATTTGTTTTACACCCTTATAAATTAAATGTCAGTTTAAATGGACAATCGGCATGAATGCATTAATGTTTGTTTTGCATGCTGGCATGAGTTGTCTGCTTTGGTGTGGTTTCTATGGCTGTCTGTCTATCTCAATGCTAACCATTTTACAGAGTAGCACCAGCACCAGTGAGGCCAATGAATAACTTGTAAGACAAGACCCCCTTAATGGAGGTGAAGTGTATTGAGGGAAGCGGTCTTGTTCCGGGTGATGAGTGGTTAAAGTATAATAGAGAGACAGGTCCAGGTGTCTTATGGAAGGAAGGCACAGGGTTACCCCAGTTTGAAAAAGAGAGACAATGGTAGTGGGAATATATCAGGGTGCACCCTCAAGTTTGTGAGTGGCAGATGAATGGTGAGGAATGCAGTGAGTAGTACTATTCACCTTCTAGCATTTAAACCAACCATATCTGGCCAGTTCCAGCCTTTCACATCTACCCTGCAATGTCATTCTAAAAATATGCAAACACACCATCAAAATCTCAAACCTATGAGATGATGCATGATAAATTCAAAGCAATATGAATAAATGAGGATTACATCTGACTGAATAATCTGAATGCTAAAGGGTTAAAGATAAAAATAGGATTCCTTCCTATATTATTAATGGTAGCAGTATGATTCTTTCCTCTGCTGCTACCAGGTTCTTCCTATTATTTATGGATGGATTGATGTGATCTTCAAGTTCATTTAGAATCAGGTCTCAGTCAACTAAAAATAACAGCCCAATTCATTAAGAATGATAATTAATCTTTAGGGAGTAACTAACAGAGATACCCAGCATTGCTTGGGATTAAAATGGCATAGTTTTTTATTGTTTTACTTGTTTCGGTCATGTGACTGCGGACATGCTGGAGCACAGCCTTTAGTCAAAGAAATCGACCCCAGGATTTATTCTTTGTAAACCTGGTACTTATTCTATCGGAGTGTTTTGCAAAACGGCTAAGTTATGGGGACGTAAACACAGCAACATCCGTTGTCAAGCGATGGTGGGGGGAGTACAAACACAGACAGACACACATGTATACGACTACATATAGATTTACATACATGTATATACATATATATATATATATATGTATATATATGTATGTAAATATGTATGTATGTATATACCAACTTCAGGAAACCTGCCAGTCACCTAGTCACCTACCGCTCCGGCAGACACTCTAGCCAAATCGACTACATCCTCGCCAGAAATACGGAAAGAGGGCGGCTTATAAATACCAAAACCTTGTCTGGCGAAGAATGTACCCCACAACATAGATTAGTAGTTAGCGACTTTGGGATCAAGGCAGAATGGGTGCCCAGAATTAGACCGGCTTGGAGGAGAAGGGTGTGGAAGCTTAAAGACCCTGCAAATGGACAGAGACTTAGAGACAAGTTACTTGAAGCATTTAACGAAATAGAAGGGGATATAGCATCATACAACGTGGAAGACAATTGGAGATTTCTGCGGGACAACCTGTTGAAAGCCACCGACCAGATTTG
>NC_068992.1:38286246-38288853 GCF_001194135.2 Octopus bimaculoides | reverse complement strand
AAGCGTCCGGACAGTTAGGTGATACAAAAATGGGACAATAAAACATCCAGATAGACGATACAAAGAAAACAAGGACAGGTCATTCGGAGTTTTCTTTCCTCAGTTGAGTTCCAGATTATCTTTACAATTTTGGCTGGTTATACTCGACATTGCTCCAATCTGGCCAGCCCCAAGGAAAAACTAAGCCAAGAGCATTAGATTCCTCGGAAGAAAGCACCGAATGTATACAAAAATAAGGACGGAAAAAAATGAACAATGTTACACAAATACAATAAAAATAATAACAGGACATAACAACAGGTGTCTTTCGACTAAGGACAAATTAAATTAAGCTGGCGTGTGTGGAAATAAAGCCTTACAGCAGAGATACAAGATTTCACAGGCACAGGGAGGAATACTGATGTTGCACGGACAACGGCCGGCCAAGAAAGAAAGATCAGGCTTGGCCGAACGCCGGTCACATGGGAAGAGAAGAGAGAGAGGTAGACGCAGAAGGACAAAAGAATTATGGAGGCGCAAGAAAAAATGACAGGGACACAGTGAAGTGAAAAGTGGAGGGAAAGTGAGCAAGAAAAGAAGGCAAGGAAATGTGAGAGAGGGGGAACAAAAGAACGAAGAGTGGAATGAACGAATAAGCGTGAAAGGGCAGATAGACAGCAATAGAGTCGTACAAGATTTAGAAAAATGCATATACACACACATGATTCCATCACATGTCGGGGGAGAAACTAGAAGTAGTTAATAGTTTCAGCTACCTAGGTGACCAAGTTTGTAGTGGGGGCTCTGAGAGAGGAGTGACTAGAGTAAGAATAGCCTGGGAAAAGTTCAGAGAGCTCCTACCTTTGCTAGTAACTAAGGGCCTCTTGCTCAGGGTGAAAGATAGACTGTATGATGCATGTGTATAAACTGCCATGCTACATGGTAGTGAAACATGGGCCATGAATGCTGAGGACATGTGTAGACTTGAAAGAAATGAAGCCAGTATGATCCGCTGGATGTATAATGTCAGTGTGCATACATGACAGAGTATAAGGGCCCTGACAGCAAAGTTGGGCATTAGAAGCATGAAATGTGGTGTGCAAGAGAGGCGACTGTGCTGGTATGGCCATGTGTTACATATGAATGAAGAAAGCTGTGTGAGGAAGTGTCACTCCCTATCTGCAGAAGGAACCTGTGGAAGAGGTAGACCGAGGAAGAGATGGGATGAAGTGGTAAAGCATGACCTTCGAACATTGGGCCTCACAGAGGCAATGACAGGAGACCGGGACCTTTGGAGATATGCTGTGATTGAGAAGACCCGGCAACTAAAGTGAGATCGCAACCACACATGTCTGGCCCTGTTAAGAATACCCTGATGTTTCGGGCAATATGATATGCTTGAAAAGACCTGTTGAGTCAAGTAAAACCAATATCGTAGCTGGGACCGGTGCCCCTGGCTGGCTCCCATGCCGATGGCACATAAAAAGCACCAACCGAATGTGGTCAATGCCAATACCCCTAGACTGACCCCCGTGACAGTGGCACATAAAAAGTACCCAATATACTCTCAGAGTGATTAGCATTAGGAAGGGCATTCAGCTGTAGAAACATTGCCAGATCAGATTGGAGCCTGGTGCAGCTGCTGGCTCTCCAGACCTCAGTCAAACCATCCAACCCAGGCCAGCATTGAAAACACACGTTAAACGATGATGATGATATATAAATATACTAGCTGAAGTACCCGCCCTTTGGACAGTTTAAGTTGCTCTTGAATCAGCTAGTTAACCTATCAAAAGTCACATTTTAATTCAGAGAGGAAAACCATCCTTTATATAAACCCATGTAAACTCTAGGCACTATTTTAGCGATCTTTGTGTCTTTCGTTATCCTACGTAAAAGCAGAAATCCCTTCTAAGTTAACATATTGAGATGTTGAGCAGGAGGGAATCGCTTGTGGATAGGGAAAGCGAAAGTTCTCCAAACAGCCTCAATGTTAATTTAAACGGGGTGGTATAGAACGAAAATATAACCTCACAAAATATTCTGTCATAAAATCATGGGACCAATGGTGGTCAAAAAGACCAAAGACCAACCCTTAAATGAACTTTTCCATAATATTGTTAACGTAATGACATATTTTCAAGTATTAACATCATGAGCAAAATGATAAATAGTACAAAGTCAAATGTTAAACTTAACATATAAATAGTTTTGGAATTGATGGTCATGAAATATGCAAAAAAAACAATCTCAAGGAAACACACCTTTTATTTCAAGTGCAATGAGTGAAAATAAATCTGAGTGAAAACAAAAATTTTACAACAATTGACAGTTTACATCCTGAAACAACATCTTACGTCTGTAAACAGGAATGCAATAAAAACAAAATACAATAAGTGTGATAATGCTTTCGTTTTTCATAACTGATACCCAAGTTTGAACTGCCCTGCATTATTTTCTACAAACAATTTAGGTGAATAATGCACATTTTTTTTAGAGCCAGTCAAAGTTACTATCAACTTAAAAAAAGATACATTTATTATTATACTTCCTATAAAAAACGACTATATAAGAAAAAAATTGTTGACTATATATTCCCAGTATATAAATAAGAAATCCCTTCTAAAT
>NC_068992.1:38282880-38284072 GCF_001194135.2 Octopus bimaculoides | reverse complement strand
TTGTAGGATTTTCGAGCGAGATCGTTGCCAGTGACCCTGGACTGGCTCTTGTGCGGCTGGCACATAAAAGACACCATTTCGAGCGTGGCCGTTGCCAGTACCGCCTGACTGGCCTTCATGCGGGTGACGCGTAAAAGCACCCACTACACTCTCTGAGTGGTTGGCGTTAGGAAGGGCATCCAGCTGTAGAAACTCTGCCAAATTAGATTGGAGCCTGGTGTTGCCATCCGGTTTCACCAGTCCTCAGTCAAATCGTCCAACCCATGCTAGCATGGAAAGCGGACGTTAAACGATAAGCTAAGATAAGCTAAGATAACAAAATGACCACCCTAACGTGACCAATCAACGTACAAAAACCTTTTGAAAATTAGCTAAGAAAACGTTTATGCCCAGTAATAAAAAACGTCTCGTTTTCATACCTAATTACTGCAGCATTTTCTGCAATCTTTGCGTGCACTTAACAAGTTGATTGAGTAAAGCTCACCTAAGTACAACTAATCTCACTTCTTGCACTGCTCAACAGGCCCCAATATCGATTTTTGAAAAAATAAATGGATGCAGTCCTGGCTGGGTGGCAGACGAAGCTCTGTACAAAATTTCAACGAAATCAGATGAAAGGTTCAGAAGATAATTGCAGTTGTATAGAATTGTCCACACACAGAGAAAACTTCAGCTTTATATTTAATATATATATATATATATACCAAAACTCTGAGGAAAGCCGTTACTTGTTGCTTGAGAAAAATAACAGCTAAGCAACAGCTTCATTTCATTAGAGACTGCATCTCACTAAAGGTTTACCTGAAAAGGATTCACAAAACGGACGAAGCACTAAACCTAAAGAAAGGACAAGCATCAAGACTAAAACATATCTTAAACAATTAAAAGAACTATTCCGTCGTGAATTTAACTCTGTATAGAACAGGTGCGTACAACACTTTGAAGAGAAACAAACATGGATGATACAACTACCATACAACCACCCAACAACTAAACAGTTTGACATGACTGAATAGATTGATGGGATCTCTATGAATGACAAGCCCATAGATGATGACCAACTAATGAGAAACATAAGAGTGTACGGAGGAGTACAACTGGAACCTGAAGTCCAAACTATATATACACCTTGCCACTAAAGAAAAGGAAAAGCGAGAGACTCTCACTAAAGTGAAGAACTTAATATATATAT
>NC_068992.1:38277497-38278274 GCF_001194135.2 Octopus bimaculoides | reverse complement strand
ACAGTAAACATAGTATTGTTTTCAAGGGCAAATTGCTCTTTTGAAAAAACGATCCTTTTCTAATAGAAAAGCGTATTCGACACTGTCGACCAGTACACTTCCAGCTATATCCATCTTGAACTGGCCGAAATTTCGAAAATGAACAATTGTGGCCACAGTCACAGACATGCGCTGCTGCTAAAAGTCCATATCTTTTCAGCCATTCAATGAGATGGTCCTGGTCACGGCTGATTTCATACAATTCATCCTAGCGAAACGGAGGACATTGCATAATATTCATCCTGAGTGGCAACAGAATAAATTTCAATGTTAACACTTATAGGGATCTTACGTGCATGAAGTGGATTCGATCCAGTATATCCAAATTTGAATTAACACTGCGTCAGAACTTTTCCCATGGTGGAACAATGGTTTTGATCTGACAGCAGTTAGATATGTCCCAGACGCCTTTAGCTCGGCCGAAACGATGTCTCCAGCACTTGACCCTTTCTGACCTCTTCTACTCCATCAAATCTAGAATAGAGATAACAAGACCACCAGCTAAACCCATTGTCTTATTGGCGACAACAGAGCGAAGCAACTCGTGACAACTCAATCAGTTAGGGAATGGACATCTACAATATAGTCACAAGCAGTCAGCCACCTAAAAGACAACACGACTAAAGCCAACTACAAGACACAACTTCCCTCGACTCTATAATTATCATTAGCTCGCATCCTTTTCTCGGTAACCTTACTCTATCTTTGGAAATTTTACACTGAAATTGAATTTATTCT
>NC_068992.1:38271993-38276332 GCF_001194135.2 Octopus bimaculoides | reverse complement strand
ATCCACAGGGTAAACCTAACCCTAACCGTAACCCTGACTCTAACCCTAACCCTGACCCTAACCCTAACCCTAAACCTAACCCTAACACTAGTTTTGTGAGATTTGGCTGTTATTTCTAGCATGTAAATAGCCTGCTTGGTGGGGGGGTAACTGAAATTTTTCAAAAATTTTTTTTTCAGAATCGGAATCTCCATAGCCTAAAACGTGGGATTCCGTAAAAAAATTAATAAATAAGTGGGGGAAAGGTTCAGATTACATATAGTCCTTTCTTGGTCGCTCATTGTTTACTGGGTTTTTCATCCATTGCATAAAAATTCACCATGCTCTTTTATTTTACTTCCGGTTGCTGTAGAAGTTATTTCCCGTGATTTTAATTGAATTCTGGGTAACAAATTCTACATCCGGCCTTTCCATATTTCCTCAACATTAATCCATCATGGTGAGTAACGAGGCATAATAAATCTCTCATTATCTCTATTATTCTTCATTTTATTTCTACCATCAGTACTATCTAAAAGAAGCTTTTCTATCGATCTTATATATGTGTGTGTTTATTGTATTGTATTCAAGCCCAACAGTATAGAAATTTTAACAAATTTTAGTCGCCCGTCTCTAAATAGCGAACGTGTTTGCCTGTGTTGCAGGGTGCTGTACGAACTAAAACCGTGAAAAAAGCCGCACGTGTTATTATCGAGAAATATTACACTCGTATGACCCTAGATTTTCATACAAACAAAAAGATATGTGATGAAATTGCTATTATCCCTAGCAAGACCCTTCGCAACAAAATTGCTGGGTGAGTCAAACATTTTCTTTTTCTTTTTTCGAAAGGAATCCTAAAATTGATTGGAATATGTTAAATGATTTCCTTATCAACTTTTTAAGTTTGTATTATTTACGTTTTTTATGCAATTTTTGTTCTTAATTATACATTAATTCTGTTGATGGTAAGAACAACGAAACAATTACTATCTTTTGCTGTGCTTCGTTTTCATTTTTGTACTTTATGAAAAATACTTTAATTTCCTCAATACTGTTAGTAAATAATCTTTGTGGTCTAAGTATTGGAACATGGGTGAAATATATTTTGGCGAGCTCTGTGCCAGCCACGTTCTAATGTGGTAAACATAATTATCAGCAAACGAAAAATTCAAATAATTTTATGTTTCTAATTTCCTATTAATTCCAGAAATAAACTATTAGATTATTAACCAGCAGGTTACTGGAAGGTAATTTCTAATTGATTGGTCAATGGAACTAAAATACTAGCTTTAAAATGGTCAACAGATGTTCTCCACAACCTATTAGATCTAACAACCAAATCTCCTACTCTCTTGGAAAGGAAGAATTCTAATCCCTGGTGTTACTGGGAAAATCAACCAAGTGGTCATATCTGGGGGCTAATACAGTATCGCACCCCTCCTTGAAAAATGCATTGTTTTTGAAAAACATTTTTACAGTGATAAAAGCTCTCTAAACTTTCTCCATCCTATTATTATTCTAGCAGTTACACTTTCAGTAAACCCTCCTCCTCTGCTAATTAGGTCACCTAGGTAACAGAAATTATCTACTATTTTCAAAGAGCCCTTTAGAGGCATTTGAGAAAATCTATTTCCCAAGTATCTGAAGTTTTTATTGGCTCCTTGTACATCTTCCACATATAAACACTACTTTCTGTTAACATAGCTTGCACTTGCTACACTGAATGGAATTTCTGAATACACTTTTCCTACATATGGAGTAGAGAATCCTGTTTGTTTCCTTGCTTAGCAAAGACCAAGGTCTTTGTTTAGTTTAGACCCTTTGATTCCAGGTTTTGTTTCCGTACTTGGAATTTCTTTTCTAGTTCTGTTAGAGATTCTCTATGAGGGCAAGAAGTTCCAGTCTTAAATTCCTCTGCTATGGCTTGGAGGACAAAGATGAATAGAAGGGGGCTGATCCTTGGTGAATATCTATCTGTACACTAAATTCATCACTGTACCCATGGCCAACATTTAACTTACTAACAGCACCCCTGTACATGGCCTGTACTGCTTTCACAAGCCATGCATGTGTCCCTATCTTCCTCAGGGTATCTCTCCTGCCCTTGTAGCAGCTATGATGCTGCTACACCAGTCACTGGGGATTACACCTTTCTGAATAACTTGATTAACTATATGAGTGACAAAACCATGTCCAGCTCTACCAGATTTCTTCAGCTTCTCAGCAGTAATTCCTGATGGACCAGGGTGTTTCCCTGTCTTTTGTTAGTGTTTTTAGATCATTTTGAAGCAGGAGGTTTCATCATCATTGTTCGTTTTCCATGCTGGCATGGGTTGACGGTTTGACTGAGGTCTGGAGAGCCAGCGGCTGCACCAGGCTCCAAACTGATCTGACAATGTTTCTACAGCTGGATGCCCTTCCTAACACCAACCACTCCGAGAGTGTAGTGGGTGCCTTTTACATTCCACTGGCATGGGAGCCAGTTTGGGGCCACTGGCATTATTCATGTTTGGATAGTGCTTTTTATGTGCCATGGCAGTTACAGAACAGATGTCCCATACTTCTAACAATAAAAAGAGAACAAGACCCTGAACAATTGGGAAAAAATTATATGGTTGCTAGTCAGGTTGCACTGACATCAACCACGTTTGGATGATGCATTTTACGTGCCGCCGGAACGGGAGCCAGTCAAGGGTCACTGGCCACAGCTACGATTTTTGTATTACTTGACTCAACAGGTTTTCTCAAGCATATCATACTGCCTGTCGCATCAAAGGTACTCTTACATTGGCCAGACATGCAACACTGGCATCAGCCATGGCTGCGATCTCACTTTAGTTTCTGGGTTTTCTCAATCACAGCATATCTCCAAAGGTCTCCGTCTCTTGTCACTGCCTCTGTGAGGCCCAATGTTTGAAGGTCATGCTTCACCACCTCATCCCATGTCTTCCTGGGTCTACCTCTTCCACAATTACGGTGTGGCACTTCCTTGCACAGCTGTCGTCATCCATACGTAACACATGGCCATACCAGTGCAGTTGTCTCTATTGCACACCATATTTGATGCTTCTTAGGTCTAACTTTTCTCTCAGGGCACTCATTGTCTGTCGTGTATGCACACTGACATTACACATCCAGTGGATCATACTAGCTTCATTTCTTTCAACGCTCAGCAGTCATGGCCCGTGTTTTACTGCCGTGTAGCATGGCAGTTCGGACACATGCGTCATACAGTCTACAGTTTCTATCACAGAACCACAGGGCAGGTTGGTATTCAAAATGAATTATAAGCTGTCTTGGATAGTATTGTCTGGGAAGGTATGTCCATTCCTTAGTCAAATAATGTTTTATTTTTGGAAAGAGGTCATAAAATGTTAAATGTATATTTTTGTGTAAATCCTGGTTGTGTTGCTTTCAGGTTTGTAACCCATTTGATGAAACGTATCCAGAAAGGTCCCGTACGTGGCATTTCCATTAAACTGCAGGAAGAAGAACGTGAAAGGAGAGACAACTATGTTCCAGAAGTAAGCTAATTCTTTAAGGATATTTCTCCCCTCTCTTTACAATTTAATTAACTCTTTGTGGGATTTTTTTTTTATATTAGTGTTGTTTATTCAACAGTGTAGCTTGTATATATTTTGGTATTGATTTTTTTTTTTATTAATCAGGTCTCGGCTATTGAACAGAATGGAATTATTGAAGTTGATCCTGATACAAAGGAAATGTTAAAGGCTTTGGTGAGTTTCGTAACAACTTTTTCATACCCATTTTATCTCCTTTCAACTTCACCCTGGGTGAAGTTGTGATAGGGTCCCTTTTGTGTGTATATTGACAAGTACAACTATATATATATTTCGTTTTATCACCATTCTGAGAATTACATTTCTGGTGTCATGGAATGCCTTATTTAAAAGAGGGATCATGGAATTTTTTGTTTCTTTTTTAACCCTTTCATTACTATATTTCTGACCAAAATACACCCCTCATGGGTTTCAATTAAATTCTAAAATAATCATGGATTTAGACTAATGTTATGTGTGTGTGTGTGTTCTTGATATTATTTCAGAGCAAGTCGTTTTACCTCTATTACACTATTTTTCTTTTGTTTCTTGGCTCTGGTGAATGTTCCGAGCCCTCTCCCCACCCACCCCGTTCGCGAGCGTGCATTTTTTTTCTTCATATTCATTCCCAGCGAGTTGTTTTACACCTATCAGACTAATATTTTTTTATTTTTGTCACCGGCTCAAACGCTTTAGTTTGACTGCCCTGGTTATGGTATGGGCGTGATAAATTCCAGACCACATCGTACCCTAGGCCATGCAGACTAACATTATTGTCTTTTTTCCTGTATAAAAGT
>NC_068992.1:38263857-38271909 GCF_001194135.2 Octopus bimaculoides | reverse complement strand
CTTTGATCCCCCATTTTGTGGGCTTTCTTGGCATATACTGTCGGAAGCGTACTCTTCCTTTATACCCCACCATGCCCTCATCGACGGATAAGTATCTCTCAGGCTTGTAAAATGTTTTATATGCACTTTGAACGCATTCGATGAGGGGTCTTATTTTAAATAAGGTATCAAAGCTTGGTTCTCCGCGTACTGGGGGTACTGTTAGTGTCTCTCACATGTAAATATTGGTTCAGCTTCACGAATCGTACTCGCGTCATAATACTGGAAACATTCATCGCCAAAAGGTTCCTGATTGCTCCAGTAATTTGTTATTCTGGGTAACTGTCTAATACCCATAATAATATTTATGGCAAAAAATGCCCGTATTTCATCTACGGTTGCAGGAAACCACAAGCTATCTTTTTTTCCGGCTTGTTTACATTCTGCGTAACGGTTTGTTTCCGCAGTAATCATTTCAAACAAGCATGAAAAAGAAGTCTAAAGGTTTCGCTTCCTGAGAAAGACTATCCCTGTCTCCCCAGAAAAATTGTTAATAAAAATATTTTTTAAATCTTTACTCCATTCTGGTGTAAAATCATTCTCACTGTCGCCGTCGCGTCTTCAGAATTGCTGCTTTCAGTTTCAGATACAGAAATATCCGATTCATTATTGTTCACCATGTGCTTTTGAAGCTCATTTCAAAGTTGAAAGAATTAACGCCGTGAAAAATGTGGGGAAAAAGTCTTCCAAAATTCACTGAGTTCAAATATCACACCAAACAATGTCGGATACAATAACTCAACTGTTTGCGAAGTGAAATCAGGTGTTTAACGAATGTAATAATGAGATTTGGGTTCAAATTTACATTTAAATAACAATGGGTACTCTCGGCCAGCTATGGCCGGGTTGGTCTTATGAACCAAAAAATTTTTCGGCCAGCTATGTCCAGGTTAGTAACGAAAGGGTTAAAGATAAATTGGAAGAGCTTGTACATATGTGTACTAAAAATGGTTGTACCCTTTCTATTTATTCACTATATTCTTTTTTAACCTAAATAAACATCCAAATTTGTATTGCATCTTTTAATCTGCTGCTTACATCATTCCCTCAGCTGTTTAGCATTCAGATTCCTCTATCATATGTGATGCTTATTGATTCACATTGTTTTGAATTATTACCTTGTAGCTTCAAGATTTTGATGATTGGGGTTGTTTATTTTTACGATGACATTGTAGGGTAGGTGAGAGAGCCTGTATCTGGCCGGCCTGAACATAAAATAGTATTTTAGCTGGTTTAAATGCTAAAGGGTTATTAATACAGCTACATCTCATCTTTATTATACCTTTATCTTGACTTATTTCTGTACGTTCTGAGTTCAAATTCTACCAAGGTTGATGTTGCCTTTCATCCTTCCAGAGTCAATAAAATAAGTACCAGTTGCATACTGAGATCAAAGTAATTGACTAGATCTCTTCCCCTAAATTTTCAGCTCTTGTGCCTGTAATAGAAAAGAATATTTGATGGAAATGTAGAATTTTCAGTGTTATTATTTTTCAACTTTATTTTACTGTTCCTGTGTGTCCTAATGCCTATGTCTTTGGACACATGGTTTGTTTCTAAATTTGGCTAGAAAGACCAAAAGATAAAAAGAAAAAAAAAGATTTGTCTTAGTTGTACCAAAAGGTCAATTTCCTGGAAATTCTTAATGATTGGCTATATTCAGTATTCTCTGTTGGACAAATCAGTGCTGAAGATGATTGATTAATTTCCTGCATCATGAAAAGGCAACTTATTATGGTGCAATTTTATTGATGAATTACATGCTTAAAGGATGATTTTTCACACAGTACATTAATTCTTCCTAGTCCATTACTTTTTGTTATGTATGTGAACTCAGACTTTACATGTCTACAGCTAAGCAAGCAGCAATTTATCTTTTTTATCCCTCATCTGATGAGTCAAAATTCTTATTGTATACTAGATTCCAACTTCAGCCACATTTTTTTGTCTCCAAGACCTACCTACAAGTATGCTATTAGAACTATGTAATATATGGTGATTTGTGATGGAAATTTTGAGGGAAAATTCTGATATTTCTCACTTAGGCGCTTGCTTCACATAAAAAGGCTGCTGTCTGCATGGAATTTAGTCTCCTTCCATTCTGGCATGCTTTCTCATTCCTATAGCAGTTACCACAGTGTTGCATTCAAAGCTGAGAGGTATTAAATTCTATTGTTTTAACATGAATTTGTCTATTTTCATTTTTTTAGGACTTTGGTAATTTGGAAGGTCTGCAAGTAACACAACCTATTCCATCTATGGGTGGCTTCAGAAATGGGCCCAGAACATAATGTAATTACCGCTAAATAAATTTATAAATCTGTATAAATTTGGCTTGTCTTTTTTTATCTCTTCAGACCAATGGATTTGTATAACCATTAGCTTTGATACAAAGTACCTAATTGCATCTTTTACATCTAAGAGATTAGAAAGAAATGTTTATTTGAAGAACTTTTTACATTACTGGTAAATTAGGATTCCTTTTCTAGTATATGAGCAATTTATATATAATAATCCCTTGACTATTGTGGGTATTATGTTCCAAACGCCGCTCCCCACAACAGGTGAAAATCTGAAGTGCTGTATGTTTTTTTTAATTATAATTTGTATATAAATACAAATGCAAAACACCACCACAGAGGGTTTGGCGTAAGCTTAAACAATAAACTGCGATATGGTGAGAGATTACTGTATTGTAAATTGATTTTGAAGAGGAACTATTTCAAGGAAGATAAAGTTTACATATTACACCAAAAACGGTTTTAGTTAAAGAATGCACTTCTGTTGTCACATTTACCTCTATATACAAGTACTACATAGGCACCTGAGACAATTGTTGAAGGCAGGAGGTGCAGTTAACCTTGGTTTCAGGTTCCATTTCTCATTGGGCAAGTGTCTTCTATAATCCTGGGCTTCGTGTATGGTTCGGTAAGTGTAAATTGAAAGAAGCTTCTCGCGTACACACACCGAGATGTATATGTATTTATTTTTGTGCCGTCTTAACATTGTGGAAATATTACCTTGCTCAGAAAATCTGCTTCAACTCGATTTGGTCTGTGTAAGCATAGAAAAGTGGACACTAAAATTGATGTTAGTCTTGTTTTAGACTGTTACAAGAGAATTCATTCCTCTTATGTGTAGCAAATATCAGGAAAGTTAGTTCCCTACATTGATATTTTCATTACAATTTACTGGAAATTTGAAAATGATTAAATGAAACCCAAGTATGATCTAGGGAGGAAGGGATTTTAAGAAGGTTAATGCTGTGAATTAGGTTTTAAATGAGAACTTTCTAAGCCCACTTTACTGGGAGTTCAATTGCATTATTTCAGTTTTAGTACATTCAAATAGAGCATAGGGTCATCCAGTTTGTATGACAGGGTTGTTTCTGATAGTCTGTCCTTGGTTCTAAGCTGATATTTGAAATATCATTTAACATGAGTTTTTCATGCTGCAATGGGTTGGATGGTTCAACAGGAAATGGCAAGTCTGAAGAATGCTCAACGTTGTTGTTTTGGCATGGTTTCTGCCCTTAATGCTAACCACTTTACAGAGTACCAGGTACTATTTCTTTTTTTACATGGCTGTCAAATTTTAATGGGAACTTTGAATTTAGATCACTTTAAAACAGGAAGTTTGTGCCACCACTGAGTAGACTGAACTCAGGTGGTTTGGTATGGAAAGAGTTACTCCTAGTGTTTGATTCGTACTGACTTCCATAGGGATTAAAGGTGAATTAGAATTCAGAATCTAAAGAGCTGAAACAGGTAGGTTACAGTTCTGCCAACTCATTGCTTTCACATCAGCTTAATTAAATTCATTTTTAAAAGTAATTTAAACAAGCAGTTTGTTTCCTACAGAAATCTAGTAAGGAAGAAAAGTTAACTTCACAGCCCAGTGTTTGTGTATTTCTTGTGTGGTATGGACAATCTGAACATGGACAGATCATATACTGACAAAAAGCATTCAACTCATAAGTATCTTATTTTCAGCAATGGATTATTAGGTGTCCTTTTGAAGTGACTAATTTTTAGAAGCTTCATTATATATGCTAAGCAAATCTACCCATCTATGACGAAGGCATAGAATGAGGGAAGGAAGTCATAACAGCACTATGTATTGAAAAATGTGTAAATTGATTTAATAAATTACTGGGTGACATCTTAGAGAAATATTGTTAGTGATGCAGCTATATGACGATTCACTCACAAACTGAAATAGGCTCCCAGCCTCTGCATCATGAATGGTTATGTGGATCACTCCTAACGAAAGCCAGAGCTTCCTTTGACCACTGCATAAAAAGTATTTAGATACACTTTTTTAGTTTACACTATATTATGTTTGTTTTTACTCTTATGCATTCAAAGTTCACAAATTTCCTTAGTTAAATTATGAATTGCATTTTCAATATATGATTACAAAGCTTCTTTGTAGACGATATCTTTTGTTTGGTTGACACTAATTTTCAAATTACTGGAGTTTGTTGCTCTACTTATAGTGATGTATACTGGCCATGGGTAAAAATATAACTACACTTTCTAATGTCTGGCCCTATGCCTTGTTTGCTGTGAGTGGAATCTTTAGGGTTGCAAAAAAATCAAACTAAGACTTAACTCTCACTGTTCTATGCGAATCTCTGGATGTTCTGGTACCATGGGTTATTTTGATTGACAAAACTGAGATGTAAACAATAGCCGTTTCAAATCCTGCTCAAAGCTGACACGTCAATAACCACTAAATAATCCCACACTTTTTCCATCTTATTTTCACTATTAACCATCCTCGTGACCCCCTTTGTATCTACAATGGGGCCCCCACAAGCTACCCAGTGAAAATACAGTTACTGGTGGCCAGCAAAGGTGGTTTATCAAGCAAAAAAAAAAAAAAAAATCCATATCCATGAAATAATCATGCTTCCTAATTTTTCAAAGCAAAAAAACCCTCCTGACGAGCATCTTTGTAATCCTGAAAAATATAACCACTGGTCCAGCCATCTGGCCGTAAAGTGGGAACAGACAGATGGACATAACACCCATTATAGTAAGATAGCAAATCGACCCATTTGCAATGGAAAATAAAGAGATAGTATCGCAAATCTAAACCCTCTAAATTCATGAACTATATGGGCGGGGCTAATCCAGAGTTAATCCCCATCGCTGGAATTATAACACAAAAAAATAATCAAAAGGTGATTTATTAATACAAAGCTCCATATCCACTAAAGAATCATACTTTTTCACTTTTTTTTTTTCGTTAAAAACCTTGATTATCTCTGTAATCCCAAAAAACATTGTCACCATTGGTCCAGCTGTTTGACCATGAAAAGAGAACAGACCAACATAATGAGCTTCATTCAGTTTGCTTCTACCAAATTTGGTTATGAGGTTTTGGTTGTCCTATCACTTTCCTGAAGTGCTGTAGAACTGAACCTAAAACCTATGAAGCAAACTTCTCAAACCACACCCACCACTCATCTCATCTTACCCTGAGGTGCCACCTGCACACCGCATTACCACTGTTTCTGTCTTTGCTGAAACTACAGATTCATTTCTTCTCCATCGCCCCTAAATGCAAGTAGTCATGAAGCTCCCCTACAAGAACCTACTGTATCTCATTGCGCTTATCTCCTACCATAAAGCCCCTCCCCTGAGTTTCATAAGTTGCATGGAGACCTCACTGGTGGTTGGCTTTAGGAAAAGCATCCAGCCCTTGGAATCATGTCAAAGAAGACATTGATGAAGGATGCAGTCCCTGGACACATTGGATCCAACCCATACCAATATTAATGAAAGGAAAATATATAACAGTTTTAATATTCTATCTGCAGTATACTTGTGCACCGTAAAGGAACAGAATGGGAACTACCTACTGTTCTATTAAGTAACTTGGCCTGCTAGAAATAAGTCAAATCTGAGGGATTAGATACATATATATAAACAAGTTTGTAAAAACTGAATCAGCTTTGATAGAAGTCCTGCTCTGTCAGAGCTCACCTGAGACTAAGTAATTGCAGTCTTATTTACATGGCCACAAATAAGCATAGAAGGTAAAGTGTTGTATAATTAAAGTCTAAACTTGTAATTCTAAACCTTTCCAGATGTGTTACTGCTAGTCCCCTGTAATTCGTCAGCTTCATTATTTGATCTCAATCTGCCCTGTATCTAGGTTTTCCCCATAAGGTGACTATACTAAGGGGAAAAATTGTAAATTTATATAAAGAGCCCCATCCACATTTTGTATATCTTATTATTAGGGACTTTTAAAGAGAACATGCTTACAAGTTGAAAGATCTTTTAAAATTTGAATTAACAATTTTATGAAAGTGTTACTATAACAATTCATAAACCCAACTTCTGAGAGGACAGTTTCAGTAAGTTAGGAACAAGTTATCTTGCAATTAAAATGTTTTAAATCCTGAATATTTTTGAAGGGTTTTTATTAACTTAGGAATTAGGGCAACAACACTACTAGCTCAGGCAGGTAAGTTAATTAATGAATTAAATCAGTTAGGATGAAGATTCTCACGACATTTATTTGTTATCACAGTAAACAGACTTTCTCAAAAATCAGTTTAGAGAAAAATCGCTTAACATTATTTACAGTTTGTCTTTTTCATAGGACAGACTGCATCCTTTTGTAGGATGCTGTGGAATGTTTAAGCAATAAACATAGAAGTTAGTAACCACAGACAGGTAATTCCAAAGTTAAATTTTAACTAATGTCTTGGCAGACATGTCCAATGAAATCACTGTGAAGCATGAAAAACAAAAAAACTATTTACAATAAAAGAAAAAGATGCCCCCTTAATAACAATATACTGTTACATCAGTAGACTAAGATACTGGAAATTTGGGCTAAAAAGAAAAAAAATAGAAAACATTTTTTAACTGGAACATTCATTTCAATCTGGTGTTTGTTGAAGAAAAAAAAAAGTTTGAAAGGAGAAAGTGAGTAGATGCCGAAGGCTTGAAGTAACGTTGTTTTACTTCACTTTCTATCAAATGACTGAAGATAAATTTTACTATTTTCAAAACATTCTATATCAAGTTTGATATGGAAAGACAAAGAAATAAAATAAGGAAAAAGAATGAAACATTTGAGCTAATTTAAAAAACGTCTTTAATCAGGACAGCCAAAAATCAAATGGCTAAAGTGAGAAACACATTAAATCATTTACATTTATATATATATGTATATACATAAAGGTTGGTTTGGTTTTTTTTTTGTCTTTTTATTCAACTGATGCCAACAAGTGATAACATAATTGCAATATTAGCAATTGTAAACATTAATATGCCATGTATTCTCATCTATCATGCAACAATTATTAGTCTTCCAGCTTTCTACACTATAGTAAAGGATAGGAGAGGAGTTTAGAGCACTCAGGAAAAAGAGAGGGGAAAAAAAAAATATAAAAAACAGTATTATTAAACATCTCTGTGAGCCAATAATTAGCCTGGCTACCCTTCAAGCTATATATATATATGTATATATATATCCTAGATAAAAATACCACTCTTTAGACTTCTTTCAAAGAAATAATCAAATGTATTGATTTCTTATATATATATATATATATATATACATATACATACACATATTATAGGAGAGAGAGAAGGTAGCTAGAAATCAACACCAACTTTCATAGACAAACCAAGTAGATGAAGTGAAGCTAAAAAATACACTAAAAACTAAAATATAACAAACAAAAAAAAACACTTGTCCCTTACAAATAAAAATCAGTTCAATAGGAAACAGGTGTGAGAAGCAATGATGAGAAAAGACAAGAATTTACAAACTAAAATAAGAAATCATTTAACTTTGAATGTAATTTTTTAAAAATCATTAAAAACCACCAAAAGTAGATAGATTTTAAAAAGTGTATCAAATATAGGAGGTAATTAATTAATTAACGATAAGCAGTGGGGGTTGGGAAAAGGCAAGAAAGAAAAAAAATTTATTTTAAAAACTGGTGGGGAAGAAAAGATAAGGAAAGAGTAGAGTAGCAGCGCT
>NC_068992.1:38262434-38263135 GCF_001194135.2 Octopus bimaculoides | reverse complement strand
AAAAGAGGCAGCCCAAGCCAGCAACTATAAAATGTCTGATCATAAAGGAGAAGGAGAAGAAGCTGTCGCTGCTGTATCACTGGCCAGTTTGCTTGTCTGACAGTGAGGTTTTTTTGGAGGGAGGTTTTCAGGTTTTGGAGGTTTGGGAATAGGCTCTCCAAAGGAATCTTGAAAATAGCGTTTCTCTAGTGCAGGTAAAGGAGCTGACGGGTTGTTCTGTTTGGCTTTTGCCATGTTATAGTCCCCAGAATCAAAGTACTTAAACTGAAAAACAAAACAAAAAGAGTCATTAAATATAGCTTTAAATCACAACATTTTTAAATGTACATATGAAGAAGATATTTTATGACATTACACAACTCTTGTTCCAAGGAATATCACTTTACTATTGTACATTTAGTCTTGTTTTTATGTACATTTTTCCATGTTAGCATGGGTTAGATGAATGACTATATTATTGAGGCAGTGTCTGACAACCAAATGGCCTTTCTGGCACTGACTCACTCACTTGAGGTCCCTTTGGCTTAACTGACAGGAAAAGTAACAATACTGTGTGTAACTTGTGACTTTTATAGAGCATAAAATGAAAATGAACACACATTTTATATATATATATATAAAAACAAATAATAAATGAGTATATGCATATATACGTACAGGTATGTGCATACCTACGTTTACCTGTATATATAGGTGCATAT
>NC_068992.1:38261771-38262424 GCF_001194135.2 Octopus bimaculoides | reverse complement strand
CCTTTGAGAAAGAGGGAAAAACCTCCTCGTCGAAACAAAGCTCCAGAAGAAAACCAAAACTTTCAAATAGGGACCGTCGGACTCTTACGCGAATTGTCAGAAAGGATTACAAGAGTACAGTTCCAAAATTACTGCAGAGCTTAATGGCCACTTTGAGAACCCAGTTTCCACAAAACTGTTTGCCAGGAGCTGCACAAAGCCAGATTTCATGGGAGGGCTGCAATCAGAAAACCACTACTTTCAAAAACAAACATTGCAAAGCGTTTAGAGTGGAGTAAAAACCTACAGAATTGGTCCCTAGAGCAGGGGAATGTTATTTTCTCAGACAAGTCATCCTTTGCCTTATTTCCAACACCAGCCAAGTATACATGTGGAGACAGCCAAAAGTAGCATTTGACCCAGACTGCCTTCTTCCAACTGTTAAACATGGAGGAAGATATGTGATGATTGGGGGGGGGGGGGATATATCTTAGAAATCTGCCAGCCCAGTGGTTTCCCTTCATGGCAGAAATAATAGTCAAGACTATTTAAGCATTTTATCTGATTAAATTCATTCTATGGTTGCAGAACTGTTTCTGGAGGGAAATGCAATCTTTTAGGGTGATACTGCACCAATTCACACAGCTAAAGTTGTTACTGAATGGCACGAGGAA
>NC_068992.1:38259201-38261671 GCF_001194135.2 Octopus bimaculoides | reverse complement strand
TCATAGAAATCATGCTAAAACAGAGAAACTGCCCACTGGATCATGTCAAAATGTTCAACCCTTGCCAGCACGGAAAGCAGGCATAAAATGATATTTCTCTAAACTTTGCTGAGGCCAACATTGTAAAAGCCAACCTCAGAAGTTCTTAATTAAATTTATTAGAAAAAAAAATCTGTGACTGAATGGCGGGAATTAGTACCAACAGCCACCTATGAAAAAATATATCTAAGTGTGGAGGTCTATAAAGGATTTTAAACTTGGAATGAACAGAGTTAGAACAGATACCACAAGACATGCTAATCACTGTTCTAACAACTCAACCAATTCATTATCCTGGACTGATAATTCATTGATCCCCTCCACTCCCCCCAAGGATAACAAGTAAAGTCGGTCTTGGCAGGATCTGAACTCAAAGAACAAGGCATTTGATCCAGTGCTCCACAAACAGTGGTGTTTGCAGTCTCCAGTGAAAACATATCCAGACAAGGGAAGAGTATTACATTACTTGGCAACAGGGAAGAGCAGTTGGACATTGAAAAAGTCTGCTTCAATGTATCATCTAACCCATGCAAGCATGGGAAAGCAAGATTTAAAACAATGATCATAAATGATAAACAGTAAAAAGTAAAAAAACTGAACAAGTGAAATCGATTGATGTCCAGTATTTTAAAACTGGGTTTGTACCCATTAATGGGGGTGGCGGGATCTACCTCACTCTTACAGCAACTGCTCTCACACCCAGTTTTGGGCGTCCTCCCTCCTGAAGCCAACCCTCCCAATCTCCTCCACATTTTCTCTGGTTGATCTCACTTTCGTGGTTCATTCACTCTATAATCAAGCACTCGCCTCAAGACATGATCCTCATCCATCCTCAATACATGTCTATACCACTGCACTCCATTCGCCCTTGCCTCAGCCCTCCTTTTATCCAATAGTTTCACACCACACATTGCTTTCTTGGTCCTTCTCAAAATTGCCATTTCGCTTTCCCTCAGACACCATGCTTCACTCCCATACAGCATTGCAGATCTCTCGCAGGTCCTATAAACCTTTTCTTTCATCTTCAAGGAGAGTAAATACATAAATGGAACCACATGAAATCAGTCAGTTCACTACCTTACATCAAATAATAAATAAATGGTTTTATGAAAGCAATTCTTTATACATCAAAGGAAACATTTCTAAATACCAGTATTGTGTGCGTGTGAAAAGAACAATGACAGATACTTACACCTCTCTGTAAACGCTTCTGCAACAAGGCTGAGCCACCTCCTTTTATTTGCAAATTTGGATATTTGGCCTTTAGTTTGGCTTCTTCTTGATGTTCTATAACATTTTTACCCTACAAAATATAAATATAAAATAAAAATAAAATACAACTGCAACTGTTTAATTGTAGGAACAATCAGTTTTGGATTTTTTAAATATTTTGTAACTCACTCCCACTCTCTCCTAAAGGTGAGTAACCATGTATCTTCTGCCCCTGCCTCCTTCCATAAATGCATCACTTCCACCCATGTTTTGTAGCCCCACAAGCTGCATGGCGATCTCACTAGTACCAATGGCACAAAGACAGCACCCAGTACATACTGGGAAGAGGCTGGCATGTAGAAGGGCATCCAGCCATAGAAACCATGCCAAAACAGACATTGGGGCACGATCTGATCCTTGGACACATTGGTTCCTATCAAATCATCAAACCTATGCCAGAATGGAACATCAATGTTAGATGATGATGACAAATTCAGCTTAAAAGTGGGAGTAAAAAGTGACACGTAAATGCAATAGTAATTTCTTTCTAATTTTGGCATAAGGCCGGCAATTTTGAGGGGAGGAGGTCAAGTTGATTACATTGACCCTAGTACTTGACTGGTACTTTATCAACACTGAAAGGATGAAAGGCAAAGTGACCTCAGGTGGGAGTTGAACTTAGAATGTAACGAGAAGAAATGCTGCCAAGCATTCCAACTGACGCACTAATGATCCTGCTGGCTTGCCGCTTTAAACACAACAGTAAATAACACAGTTCCGTTTCTTGGGAACCTGTGGAAGAGGTAGGCCCAGGAAGACCTGGGATGAAGTGGTGAGGCACGACCTTCGAACATTGGGCCTCACCGAGGCAATGACTTCTGACCGAGAACTTTGGAAATATGCTGTGCGTGAGAAGACCCGGCAAGCCAAGTGAGACCTAAATCGAAGGCCTCAGGTAGCCCACTTATACGTACCTTCCTTCATTGGACACTAAACTCCGCTTGCGAAGACTTATTGGGGCAAGCGAAAGCAAAACCGTCAATGGCACCTGTGCCCAGCATCGCCTTCCTGGCACTTGTGCCAGATGGCATGTGTAAATACATTTGAGCGAGATCGTTGCTAGTGCCGCCGAACTGGCTCCTGTGCAGGTGGCACGTAAAATACACCATTTTGAGCGTAGCCGTTGCCAGTACCGCCTGACTGGCTTTTGTGGCGGTGG
>NC_068992.1:38256969-38259064 GCF_001194135.2 Octopus bimaculoides | reverse complement strand
GGAGTGGTTGGCATTAGGAAGGGCATCCAGCTGTAGAAACTCTGCCAAATCAGATTGGAGCCTGGTGTAGCCATCTGGTTTCACAAGTCCTCAGTCAAATCGTCCAACCCATGGTAGCATGGAAAGCGGACGTTAAACGACAATGATGATGATGATGTGATTTACATTATTTCAACAGTCATCTTGGATGTCCGCAAAACTTAGCAAACTAGGAAAGTTTTGGAAAAAAAAAAAAAACCCAACAATTATAACAAAATCTTTCCACACTAAAATAATAAACTGCTTGTCTGTTCGTTTGTCACAGCCCAGAGAATCACCAATATTTGGTCATGAGTTAGGTTCCAGTACCATAAATTAAGAACTGAAAGAAGAAAAAAATTTCTTCAATTTCACCCTTGGCCAGCAGTCATGCTAACAGAGAGAAGGTATAGTCATGATAACATGCTGAAAGGAATGTGTGGCCACTATATTAGCCATACATTGTACTTGCAATGAATTATATAAAAATGTGAGTAAATGATTCTGGATCCAAGAGAACATTGTGCATGCCCAAGTACCTAATTTATCATAAACGGTTCGTTTTTGGACAGCAGTCATTCTGAATACAGTCCTCAAGGGTTTTTGGTCAACTAAATTGACTCAAAGTTTTTAGTCTGGTACAAACAGCTAAATCAACCTATTACCATTAAGAGTCATAATTTACACATGGACTTTTCTGCAACACACTAATTTCACCTACTGTATTCACAAGTTTCTGCATATAAATTATTTCAAGCTGAACTTCAATAAAATTAAAAAGACCAAGTGCCATTCCAAATGGCACAAGCTGATTGGCACTAAATGATTTTTGAACTGAGATGGTTTCAGTAACATTAAGCCTCACTGAGATCAAAATGTCAAGACATAAACAGAATAAACCAAACCACATCCCCATCAAGCATTCATTAAATACTCCTTGTACATGTGTGTGAGTGTCTTACATCCAGTTTCCACGTTAGCAGAGGTGGAATTACTTTTCTCAAATAATTGTCTTTTCATCAGATGGCTACCATTCATTCTGCAAACTGATGGAACAGAGTCAAGTGGGATAATACAGTGGTTGTAAAAATGAAGTTATGACCATTAACTCATTAGTCTAACTGTTCAGCCATTTTCAGTTCTTTATCTCGATATACATTGTGGAAAAGGAATAGGATTATTATATTACTGGATTTAAATAGATGCAGACATGGCTGTGTGGTCAACAAATTAGTTACTTAACCACAGTTTCATGCTCACTACCACCTGCACAGCACTCTGGATAAATGTCTTCCATTATGGACCAATGTCTAGTGGTAAATTTAGTAGACAGAAACTACTATCATCATTGTTTCACCTGCCCATGACAACAGAACTGAGATTCTAAAACCAAGGTGCCATGTGAAAAGCACCCAGTACATTCTAGAGTGGTTGGTGTTAGGAAGAGCATCTAGCCGTAGAAACCATGCCAAAACAAAGTATGGGACCTGGTGTGGGCCCTGGCTTTGCCAGTTCCTGTCAAGCTGTCCAACAGATGCCAGTGTGGAAAACAAATGTTAAATGATGATTTTTCCATGTTTCTGTGGATCAGATGGATTTCCTTGGGACAGATTTTCTATGATTGAATGCCCTTCTTGTTACTAACCCTCATCCGTTTCCAAGTAGGTCATATTTGTCCATGACCAGAGATGTTTTCACAGAAAATTAGAAACAAAACATATACAGGGGTTATAGTAGAAGACATTTACCCCCTTTTCCCCACACACGCTTTGCGTGTGTTTACACATGTGTGCCTTGTTTACATCCTGAGCACTTCACATGAAAAGTTTGTGTGTGTGTGTGTGTGTGTATATATATATATATATATATATATATATATATATGCATATATGGGTACATTTCGTCACCAACTATGCAAACAACATGAAATACATCAACAAATCATCCACTGGCTCAGTGCTTTTTAAAATGTGAAATAAGAACTGCTACAGGTTAGTAACAGGAAGGATATCCAGCTGTAAATTAATACCTCCATAATATATACTTTTTGTTTTGTAATCTGATGAGGGAGAGTTTA
>NC_068992.1:38251289-38256940 GCF_001194135.2 Octopus bimaculoides | reverse complement strand
GAATCTGACGACTGGCACCCATGCCAACCTCTCCTTCATTGGACACTAAACTCTGCTTGCAAAGACCTGTTGGGGCACGTGAAATCGAAATCATAATTGAACCATACTCGATGACTGGCACCTGCGCCAGTGGAGCACTAACAGCACTGTCCGAGCGTGTTCATTGCCAGAGCAGCTGTCTGGCTTCCGTGCTAGTGGCCCGTAAATAGCACCATTTGAGCGTAATCATTACCAGCATTGCCTTCTAGCATTTGTGCTGGTGCATGTTAGAAAATCATTCGAGCAAGGTCGTTGCCAGTGCCGCTGGACTGGCTCCAGTGCAGGTGGCACATAAAAACACCTTTTTGAGTGTGGCCGTTGCCAGTACCGTGTGACTGGACCATGTGCCCATGGCACGTAAAAGCACCCACTACACTCTCGGGATGGTTGGCGTTAGGAAGGGCATCCAGCTGTAGAAACTCTGCCAGATCAGATTGGAGCCTGGTGCAGCCTTCTCGCTTGCCAGTCCTCAGTCAAATCATCCAACCCAGGCTAGCATGGAAAGCGGACATTAAACGATGGTGATATATATATATATATATATGTGTATATATATATATATATATATATATATTTATATATATATATATACACACACACATAGTCCACTCTGAGGAGTGGTTGGTATTAGGAAGGGCATCCAGTTGTAAAAACTCATCCAAAGCAGACACAGGAGCCTGGGGGGTGGTCTTCTATGTGGCCAGCTCCTGTCAAATTGCCCAATCCATTCCTGCATGGAAGGTTGACGTTAAACGATGAGGATCATGAATTTATGGTAGCAAGGATGTAAAAATGAACAAATTAACTAAATATTAAACTAAATTCTTTTGATGCACTTACATAGAAGTTTAGACAAACATGCAAGCACACACACACAAACTCGTACCCCTGCATATCTCAGTTGAAGGATTTTTGTTTTGCAAGTTACTTGGTCTCACTGGTGCTGGTACCACATTAAAAGCATTCAGACTTCTCTGTGAAGTGGTTGGATGCCCTTCCTGCAGGTATGCTGCTGTAAAAACCATGTCAAACCAGACAGTGAATCTTGGCTCAGTCCTCTGGTTCACCAGCTCCTGTTGAACTGTCCAACCCATGCCATCATGGAAGACCAACATTAATTGATGATGATTATGTTTTAACTACCATGATAAGCATGAAGACTGGACACTTATTTTGAATATATCAGCCCAAAACTCATCAGTATCTGGTCAAGTTTGCTTGGATATTTTTAACCCAGAGGCCATCTGTCTTGGTCCTACATTAGTTGAGGGAGGCCTTAAAGTAGGCATCCAGTGTCTCTAGTGAGTTATCTACATACATTGTTTGGATAATCTGCTCAAGTACAGCCGTGCTTTGACATCCATAGCCAAAGGTCACTTGCCAGCTCTTGTTTAGCCCACTAGCAATGTCCTGTAAAGCGCACGTACCTTTCCCTTATTTTGGTGAAAACAGATCTCCATACAGCTGTTTCTTAGCGGAATGGGTTCTCTGAGATATCTTTAAGACTGCTCTTAACATTCAGGTGCAGGTGGCACGTAAAATACACCATTTTGAGCGTGGCCGTTGCCAGTACCGCCTGACTGATCTTTGTGCCGGTGGCACATAAAAGCACCCACTACACTCTTGGAGTGGTTGGCATTAGGAAGGGCATCCAGCTGTAGAAACTCTGCCAAATCAGATTGGAGCCTGGTATAGCCTGCTGGCCCACCAGTCCTCAGTCAAATCGTCCAACCCATGCTAGCATGGAAAGCGGACGTTAAACGATGATGATGAAGTTCCATCTAGTCTGGATTCCAGTTCTTTTGATAAGTGTCCAGGTTGTTGCTACATTTACAAGGACTGACTCTTCTGCTGCATGGAAAAAATTCCTCTTAAGGTGGTCTGAGAGGGTTGATTTCCAGACAACGTCCAGTTTGTTTATGGCTGATCAAGCTTTGGCTGTCAGTTTTCATATCAATTTCAGTCAAGGTATCTCAGAACCAAGATACGTGAAATCATCAACTTGATTGATGGGGTCTCTGCTGATGTTGGTGAGGGGGGGTCTTTGTTGATTGTTAGCAATGGACTTGGTTTTACTAGAATTAACAAATAGTTCAACACAATGTGCAGCTAATTCTGTAAGTAATTGGAAGAAATTTTATATTGTGTCAGAGAGCAAGGCTAAATCATTGGTTTTGAGCATGTAGTCTGATCGATCCATCTTTTTACAAGTATGAGATTGTTTAGATTGTCAAGCAATGTGCTGAGGACATAATCCAAAGTGATCACAAAGACAAAAAGTGAAAATGTGTCCTGCTGGAATACTCTGGTTTTGATAGCTAAGAAATTTGTATCTCCATCTGTGGATCTTACCACTGATTTGGTGATACAGAACATCATAATTGTGCTGTTGTTTCCTCAGGGAGACCAAAGGCCAGAAGCATTTTTACTATTTTACCACGGTGGATAGAGTCAGAAGCTTATGAGCTTAAATTACTACATCACTTAATTCTTGAAGACAAAAGTAATTATTTGTTACCATATTTCTTTTGGAATACATTGCTTTTGTAATTAAAAAAAAAAAAAAAGAATTTAATCAACTTATTATTAAACTGGAGTTTGAAACAATTTGAATATATTTTGATGGAAAGTTTTAATTTTAAAAGAAGTTTGTATCACAGAACCATCTCAGGTAAGTTGGTATCAAAAGAGTTAAGACAGAATTTAAAAAGAGGCTAAAACATCATCATCATTTAATGTCCGCTTTCCATGCTGGCATGGGTTGAACGGTTTGACTGAGGGCTGGCAAGCCAGAAGGCTGCACCAGGTTCCAATCTGATCTGGCAAAGTTTCTACAGCCGGATGCCCTTCCCAACGTCAACCACTCCAAGAGTGGAGTGAGTGCTTTTTATGTGTCACCGGCATGAGGGCCAGTCAGGCAGTACTGGCATCGGCCATGCTTGAAATGGTGCCTTTCACATGCCACCGGCACGGGAGCCAATCAGGCAGCACTGGCAACGACCATACTCAAATGGTGTTTTTTTACATGCCACCAGCACAGGAGCCAGTCAGGCAGCACTGGCAATGACCGCGCTCAAATGGTGCTTTTAACATGCCACTGGCATGGAAAAATAATGTTTAATAGAACAGGCCTTTTTTTTTTGAAGCAGTAAAATCCCATGGTGCCAAGTGTTGCAGTATCAGCAAATATAACAAACAGATTAAACAATTAATCTAAAAAGAAAAAAAAGCTGTAACAATAGAACAATAATCTCCACTAATGACATACAGTTTGTGTCTGGCTGACACTGTTACAATAGAAATATCTAGTAACCCTGTAAGTTATAATTATGTGAACAAAGAAATTATTTTGCTCATAAAACCAGTTTTCATTGTCCACAAATTGACATAGTTAAAGTCAGTCAAAGTTTGTAATTCAAACAAAACTTTAAAATTCCTGATAAATAAATGTTCAAAATAAGATATTCATTAGCTTTTTTTTTGGTCTTTGTTTTAAACTGTCACAAGTAGTTACACAAAGGTAGGGTCTATGTAATCATTCTAACAGTTAGAAGCAGCAGCCAAATCTCCTTTAAATCACACACTATTATCTTTAATAGGGATCAGTCAGGTTCTCTGTTACGAGTGTTTCAGATGATTCAATCAATGGAACATCCTGCTTGTGAAATTTACATGCAAATGGTTGAGCACTCCACAGACACGCTTACTCTCAACATAGTTCTCAGGGGTATTCAGTGCGTGACACATATTGTGATAAGGCTGTCCCTTTTGACATACAGGTACAATACAATTTTGCCAGCTAAGTGGACTGGAGCAACGTGGAATAATGTCTTTTATTCGAGGACACCATATGTGGCCAGGAATCAAACCCATGACTATACAATCATGATCTGAATACCATAACCACTAAGCCACACACTTTAAGAAGGGACAATAGTGTGTGTGTAGGGTGGTGGTGATAGTTGACATATCATTTAACCTTAGGTCAGCTCAATCATGACCAACCTAGGGCTAAAGCTCATTATCACATTACATAAAAAAACCAATACATTTTCCTCAAAGCCATCCATAGCAACCCATTGCCAGCCATGGCCATTCAACTAAAAACACTACAGCATATATTTTTTGTGTTATCACACCCACTGCTTAGTACTATGCTCCTATTCTATACACCTAATATAATCTTTTTCCTGTTACTGGACCCTTTGAAGGTCCTGTTGCTAATTGGAGTTTCCGTTTTAGCTGTTTTCATTTAAATTCTATTTCCCCAAATGTTCAACTTTTGCAAATCATGGACAGTTTTCTACAGCAAAAATGAAATAACATTGGTCTACAGTCCTGAACAAGGTAGAAACATATGATGAGAGAGTCAGGTTGAAATAGGTGAATATTAATCTGACAATGAAGACACATTTAATCTCCAAACTGCAGTTTTCAACATGCTGGGTCTTTTGGTGATATTGTAAATTCATAAAGTGTGCTGCAAATACGTCCTTCTGTATGTTGTCAATAGCAAGACAATCACATGATAGATTCCACATTATATATCAGCTAGACTTGCTGTAGTGACAAGCCAAAGTTGAGGATTGGCATCAAGAGGCTAGGAAACACCTTTGATAAATCTATAGAGGTGTGTGTATATCAGAGCAATGGTTCCTAAAACAAAACTCGGTTCTTTAATATAAACTTGTTAAGTGATTGCTTCAGATTAAAACCTGCCATCATCATTTTGTGTTAAACACCAGCTTAATAATGACAATGTTATTTTAGTAAATTCATCATCATTTTCAAAATAAACTGAAACAAATGCAGTGCATTTCAAGAGAAATGTTACAATGAAAAAGTTAATGTGAAATGAGGGGCAGCAGGAGACGATATATCATAGTTAGGGGAGATAGGATTTTAGCAAGATTCTACCAAACAGTAAATCCATAACTTAGCTATAGTAAGAAGCTGGGATTAAATTATAAAGTATACAGAATAATGTTTTCCAGCAAGCAACTTATAGATCACTGGGAAGAACAATTCAATCAAGGGTGAGAATTTGTATAAATAATGTATTTTATCACAACAGTTGAACTTTCAGTTTATAGCCTGCATAATCTAGAATAATTCAAATGAGCCAAAAAGTAAAAATAACAAAAGAAAAATGGACTTATTCCACACCATACATGAGCTCTCACTAATCAGACTCCAGTAACTTATTGATATTAATGTTTTTTTTTTAGTGTTCACACAACTTTGAGACCTCAGATCTTTTCTGATTATTATAGAATACTAGCAGAAATACCCGGCGTTGCCCGGGTTAAAGAGAATAATGAAATCTAAAGACGCCGTCTAGACTACGCATCATCTTTATATATAGAGATGTATATACACACATGCACCCAAACACACGTATATATATGTATATCAATATAAATATATGAAAGTCAATGATGTTTCGTAAAAGAAGGTGATCATGTACATACTTTCTTGCTGTTGTGATTATAACACCTCATTGTAAACTATGTTCCTTGTTTTCCCTTGTGGAGCATATACAAATAGGTTTTTTTGTTGCTGCCCACTCTTGAGCAGCCAACATACAGTTGTCCATGTGAGAAGCAGGGCTC
>NC_068992.1:38238235-38249863 GCF_001194135.2 Octopus bimaculoides | reverse complement strand
AGTTAACAAAGAAGTAGGCCTTTGTGAAAATTGATGCCATGAGATTTTAAAAGAAAAATTGAAACTGCATTGTTGACATAAAAACCTGAATGAAAAAGGAAGTCAGGTGGTGTTGATCGTTGAAATTGTGAGGAAAACTTTCTGAAAAGCACTGAAACAAGAGACAAGACTGTACAGCCACAATGTAGAGCAATGAATAAAGCTTGACGTATGGTCAAACAAAACCTTAATGGTTACCATGATAATGCAACTATTTACACATTCTTTTTAGCCAATCATCCTTCAACCACCTGACTATCAAGATTTGATCCCTGCAGATATTTCTCTTTTTTTGTGTGTGTGTGTTTCCAAAGTTGAAGTCTACCCCCCAAAATGTCACTGATTTCAGACAACAGAAGACATTGAAGAAAATCCACCACATGAACTGTGCTCAACCCCTGAAAACAGGTTCCAAAACAGGAAAAAATACTGAGAATGGTGTATCAACAATAGAGGGAGCTGTTTCAGTTGAGACAAGTCTGATTAAATTCTAAGGGAAGAAAGAAATTTTTGTTTGTGAAAAGCTTCGTTTAAAACAGACCTTGCACAAATTTTATCTTACTCCATAAGTGTTTAAAACTAACAGTGCCAAGCCAAAATATAAATCAAAACATTCTTTCATTCTAAGGAATAACTTCCAATAAATAATAACTAAATAAATTTTAAGAGTTTTTACAATCAAGGAAAAAGTTTCCATGTCATTATGAGTGCACAAGCCAATATTTTGTCATCTTAACCATTTAGCTATTAACACACAGACACAAAATACAAGAGAAACCATTACAGTCTGGCAGTGGACCAACTTTGTCAGAATGGAATACTTCTAAGAAAACAAAACGATGCCAAAAGTTGTATTTATACTACAAGTCACAATGTATGTTAACATGTATGCCACCAACCCACATATCAAAATGTTCACTTTTAAAGTAAAATCTGACATGAATATTTCAGATGGGAAATTTCCATCATAGCTCAAAAACCAATTAATAAGTACAAAAATCTACAACTATTTTATCAAACCTTTGTACATTTGGAATTATTTCTAAAATTTACTGAAATTGTGAATTCTTCTCAGAAAAGTGGTCACAAAAAGTTTCAGAAAATTTTACATGTAAGAAATAATATTTTAAATTTCTTCTCAATCTTGAATCTAAAATAGCTTTTAATACTCAACAAAAATTAGAAATCTCACTAATTTTCAGAAAACCATTATCTTAAATACAAATGTTAATTTAATAACTAAAATGACTGCACCTAGTTAAGGAAAGTGTTTTATCAGAGGAAAGCTTTTAGCTACACAGTTTAATGAATAGTCATATGAATAAATATAACTGAGAATAAGAGATAAAATTTTTTAAGTTGTGTTGTAATAAGATACATATGTTTAAAGTAGCTTATCTAAAAATATTCAGGTCTTTATGAAACAAAAATGAAAATCTTACAATGGAAGTATGTAGGAAGATACATCACCTGCAGTTTTTAGTCTAATTAATAATTGAGATAACAGCAGAAATATCATTTTTGTCTATAGCCAAATAATGAAGTTTGCTTCCAACCACGTGGATTAAAGATCAGTCTCACTAAATGGCAGCTTGGGGAAATGTCATCCACTACAGCCCCAGGCCAAACAAAGCCTTGTCAGTGGATTTAGTAGAGAAAAACTACAAACCCACTTCTGTGTGTGTGAATCTGTGCATGCGTGAGATCACATTTCCCTTGTCTTCGCATGTTCATTGGATGTAAATAATGGCTTCACTGAGTGTCATTTGTTTCCACTTCTTGGTGAAAACATGTCCAGGCTGCAGCTTGTTCAAGAGAGAGATTATTACCTCATTTAGAAACAGGTGTTGGTTGGCTCAAGGAAAGGCATCCGACTGTAAAAAAACTGCCCAATGCACTCTCATCTGATCCATACAAGCATGGAAAAAAATAGATATTAAAACAATCTTTCCACACTACATAAATACATTAAACAATAAAAACCAGTTTTGTTACTATTTTGAATTTAAAGGCAGCAACCACATATATAGGTGGGGAATGGTTTGTCTAAACGAAGACAATATCAAACTAAGGAGTCACAGCCATAAACCAAAGGCAGATACTGAATTAGTGTCAGTTGGAATTGAAAAAACATCCATTCCAGGTTTACTAGAATATAGCAACATTATACACGTTTGCTTTAACCTTTAAGCATTCAGAGTCCTGTCAAATATAATACTTTGAATTTATCATGCATTATCTTGTAGCCTTGAGATTTTGATGTGATTGTTTATGTTTAGAACGACATTGTAGGGCAGATATGAGAGGAGTGATCCGGCCACTTTGAATATAAAACAGGTAGAATATTTGGGTTGGATATGGATGGTTTAAATGCTAAAGGGTCGACCCTTTTGTTACTGTGGAAGACATTACCTTTGTTTTAATTCATTCTTTCAAAATAATGAATTCAGTAAAATAACTCATTATTAAGCAGATATTTGGAACATAAATCTACACGAAATGTTGACAGGTTTTAATTTAGAACACTTTACAACAGGAAGTTTGTATCATAGAAACCAGAGATAGTCTCAGGTGGGGTGATGTTGAAAGGCTTAAATCTAAACATCCCTTCTTTAACAACTATGAAAATTGAGTTTGACAGGAACATTAAAAATGGTGAAAACTAACAAACTGGTTTGATTTAGCTTAAAATTTTTATTGACTTAAAAAAAATATTCCTAACAATGATTGAGAGAATATAATAGAATATCTGACTCAATGCCTTGCTCACAGTTCCAAAAGTTCAAACCCTATTGGATCAACTTACATGTAATACTATCAAATTGTCATCAATAAGTACAGTAATATGTATTGATGTTAGGTTAATTTCCCATACCAAATCCAATTGAAAATTGGCCTTGTATCCCAGAGACAATTTTTCATGCCAATGGCAAGATGAAACAATCCTAGTCAAGTCTTTAAAGTCGTTGATGATAGTAAAGCAATGCTACAATCATGAAAAACTAGAATTCAAAAGTACTAATCAATCTTTCAATTAACCCTTTAGTATTCAGATTACACTATCAAATTTCATACTTATTAATTTGCATTGTTTTGAATTAATCATGCATTATCTTGTAACTTTGAAATTCCAATGATGTAATTGTATATTTTTAGAAATATACATTGTAGGGTAGGTGAGGCCAGGATCTGACAGTTTGAACATTAAAGGGGTAGACTATTTTGGCCAGATATGGTCACTTTAAACACTAAGAGTTAAATACAAAATTCTTTTTAAAAAATATATAATTTAGATAAATGCACTTGGTTTATCATTATCATCTGTCTGCTCTCCAATGCAGTCATAGATAGAAAAACTGCCATGATTGGGAGTCAGTATACATTTGGAGGTACTGCTAATGTTGATGACAAAGGGCTGTATCTCTATAGATATCAAACACTTTACAGAATGTACTGGATGCATTTTTTCATGGCCCCAGATACGTTATTTCTCAAAGAGACTACAGATGTCTGTCCTGATTGCTTTTGTGCACCCAAAACAACCAGAATGTGGTCTAAAAGCAAAATGAAAAATAACATATCTGATAACTGGAAAAATGATGAATTTTCCATCTATGTCAAAGTAAAGATATCCACACATCCAAACACAATGGACTACTTTGCATGTGGAACTCAAACAGACAAAGCAATGGAAACCCATATGTGTGTGTGTCTTCACGTGATGCAATTCAAGCAAAAACAGCAATAAAAAGGAGCCCCTTTGCTTCATAAATAGGGGACAGAAAGAGTATAATCATCATCATTTAAACATTTGCCTGCCATGCTGACATGAGTTGACAGGAGCTGGCCAGGAAGGAGCCTGCACCAGACTTCGCTGTCTGATTTGGCAAGGGTTGTACAGCTGGATGTCCTTCCTAACACCAACCACCCAGTAGAATGCACGGAGTGCTTTTTACATGGCACAAGCACAGGCGAGGTCAGTTTTGGCAAGAATGCCCTTCAAAAGTGTGGACTCGATGCTTTTTATGTGGCATCAGCATAATCTTGTTGAAGAAGAACTGTCTCTCCAAACTCATACCATCATGGAAAAGAGTATGTTAAAACAAAATGATGATACAGCTGACTGACTTAAGGTAGGGACAACAATATTACCAAATTTATGAACCAGTTTATTAGAGTTTAGATATAATTTAAATAAAGGATTGTACCCTGCTATTGGGAGTTGGCCTTCAAACAACATACAGTTCCCAACTGACTCCCATTTTTCTTCTGAGCATCTATCTGTACAATTCCTGCAAATATTTAAATTTACAGAAACAGTAAACCCTTTTTAAGCATAAACATACATATAAAAAGGGTTTAAGAAAAAAAAGGAACTTTAAAAAAAATACTACAATTTTCAAATTTCCAGAGTTAAAGAGAGTGAATTGGCAGAGTTGTTAGAACATCAGACAGAAGGCTTCACAGTATTTGTCCAACTCTCTGCATTCTGGGTTCAAATCCTGTCAAGGTTAACTTTACCTTTCATTCTTTTAAGAGAAAGGCAAAGGATTGGTGAGACTGTAAGAACGTCAGGTTGGATGGATGCTTTGCAGTGTTTGTTCTGAGTTCAAGCCCAAGTATGACCTAGTTGGGTGGTAGATTCACCACTACCTGGCACATTGGAGGCTTCTAACAGAGTCCACTCTGTTGCAAGCATTCAAAACCAGGTTTCCAAACTGAGGAAACCTTCCTCCACCCCTCCCACCAATCTTGGAGGAACTGTAGTGTATCAGGGTTACTACATACCCTCCAGACTGAAAGGATAAATAAAAAAAAGTTCAGTACAGCAATTTTACAAGATCAAACCTCATTTATATATATGTAAGTGATCGTTGAATATTTGAACAAGAAGATCTAGAAGGAGAGAAGCACCATGACCAAAGAAGGCAAGGTTCCAACAATAAGGGACTTTGACGTCTTAAACCAAATTTAATCCAGAATTCTCTCTTATGAAGATTGAAAACATGGCATGAAATGAGCTGAGAAATAGGTATTTTTAAAAAATTGTTACAATCTCCTTAAAACAGAAGAAAAAAATGTTAGTTCAACAACCGACCACTGGTTATAGTTCTTCAGCCCAAGGTCAGCTCTGATCGAAGACAACCCAGCCATGACCATCCCGCCATTTTAAGGTTATGTAGAACAACATTGTGTCTACTGTTTTCCTAAGACGGCAGGGTGTGACTTGAGGTAAATTTGACTACTATTTCAAGTAAGCAAAGCTTTAATGTTTTCAGCACGTGACTAACGTTTTCAACGACAGACATTAAGCGTTGATTTGGTATTTGTTCCGAGCCTCTGTGCTCCGATTTCAAATCCCGCCCAGACCATCTTTATCTTTCGTTCCTCTGGGGTTGATAAAGTACCGGTTAAATGCTGAGATCGGTTCCTGGCTTCGCTTTCTCTCACTCAATCGTCTTGTGTGAAGGGGCTAAAATGAAACGTTCACTCACTACCACACCAATCAATACTTTCACCACCACTATAGCCATAAGAAATAGCACAGCTATTTACTTATGCTAGCCTCAGATGTAGCTATCTTATCAACAACAGAAATTTTATCTTTCTGGTGACAATTAGTATTATTTAATTACAGAAACAAGCTAAGAGCCGAAACAATAAAACAATGTTTTTCATAACAAAAATATTTCATAGCAAGAAACATATTTCGTATGTCTCTCACAATGTTACGGTCGCATTTTCTTTTTTAACTTTAAATTCGGGGATCGAAAGTTAATACGTCATTTATTTATATTTGTGGCTAACGGAAATCCACTTAACATCATTATCACCACCGCCTAAATAGATAAATAATTGTCCATGATAATCAAGAAACATCACGAACATTCAATTTTCCCTAAACCCTAAAGATGTGGGCTTTTTATGTCCAGTTAAATGAAATACTATTTTAAACCCATGAAACCCGTTCTTAGTACAGCAATATTTTAAAAACCGCATTCTATGTTATATATTGATGATATCTCTTACTATAACAGCAATTCAATTTTTAATTCATTCATCCAGTTTCGACTTCACCTTTATACATACATATATATATATATATATATATATATATATATATATAGATAGATATAAAATTAATAATTTGTCTGAATCTGAGATGAAAATAATAATTCAACTTTGAGGTTTTCAAATTCTGGGATAAATAAGTAATTATTGTTTTTTAATAAGTCTTTAAACTCCTTTCCTATATTTTACACGATATATTTAAACGCTAAGAGACAAAATATAAACAGAAAATTGAATAAACGGTTTTAAGAAGGAACAGAAAACCAACAGCAGTATGCGTGTGTGTATATATATATGTGTATGTATATATATTTATGCTCTGGCCGCTTAGCCAGCGGGGTGGCATCATTTAAAAGCTACAATGCATGGAAGCACATTGTGATCACGAATGTATAACATCCAATAGTCTGCTCAATAGTAATATAAATATATTTTACACACACACACACATATATATATATATATATATATATATATATATATACTTTATATATCTATGTATACACTACATTGATAGAAAATAGTTGAAATACCGGGATAAAAAAAACACTGAAATAATGGGAGCAAGGGTTGAATAATAAGGGTGCAGGGTAAGAAAGGATATGTTGCGCGTACCTGAGGTTGTTTTTGAGTGTCGGCATGGGGTCCGGTGCTGTCAACTGAAGTATTATTGGTGTTGTCTTCTCGGACGGTGGAAGAAGACTCCACCCGACTTATCCCGGCGGCACTCGATACTGCCGTCCCTCCTGTTTCAGACGACATCTTTGAAGGGGCTGTGCGTGCCTTATGTACAAGGGGAGGGGAAATAAATTAAAGCAGTGTAGTTCGTATATTTTTTCTTCCAAAGCTTCACCGTCCAATTGACCACCATTAACTTTCCACAACAATCAAATATTTGACGCTTTTTTCACTCTTCCTTACCAATATGGCGCCTACTAACGTGCACAGATGACATCGTCATTTTCTCCACCAATCGTTGCATCGTTTAGTATTCAGTGCCGAATTATTATGAATTTAAAGGCGCACTTCGTATGTTACTGAGTTTAGTTGACGGTAGGGGGCGCAACTTAATGCGCTGAAAATTATGGAAGAAAAAAAAAAAAGGGAAAAAGAAACCAACAAATAATACAAGTAAAGTATTTTGTGAAAATGACAAAGCTTTGGTGCCACTTGTTAATTTTCTTTTTATATAATTAGCTATCAGATCATTAATTTTATTTTTAATAACAATTCATAATTCTACATTTTATAACTGGCAAAATCAAGCTACATTAATTTTACTTTGATTCAAAAAGCTTAAATGAATTACTAAAATCAAAAATTATTGTTCCAGTTTTTCTTCGCGTATACCGCGTATTTTAAAACTTTAGAGAGGTATGTTTTGGAATATACGAGCAAATGTAATTAATGAAAGGAAAAGGCCCTACATTTAATTATAACTTTAATTGTTCGAAGAATAATTCGAAATCTATATGTCCTAGAAATTAAAATAATAGCTTCTGATTTACGTACAAGGCCAGCAAATGAAGGAAGTGGATCGACCCTGGAGGGGTAAAAGTAGAAGTTAATCTAGGCGGGAATCGAACTGAAAAACGTTAAGACCAGGAAGAAATACTGCAAATCATTTCGTCCGACGCTCTGCCGCTTAAGGGAAGGATTAATCAATTATATCGATTTCAGTATTTGACTTCATTTTATCGACTCCAAAAGGAAAAGTCAACCTCAGCGGTATTTGAAATCAGAACGTAAAGCCTGAACACCACTCAGCACTCTGTCCAGCGTGCTAATAATTCTGCTGGCGCGCATAATGATAGCGTAATCATATAACTCCTTGTAGCTGTTTTATTGTTTGGAATTTTCAGGAACATTTTGCGAATCTATGTTCTTCACACGAGGATTCGTATGATTATGTAAAAATTTAAAAAAAAAAATTTTTTAATCCCTTTTCCCATGAATCCTAAAATTTCCGCTCTTTCTCGAATTTTTTTTAAAATCCCAGTTCTGAAATACCGACAATCCAAATCTGCTATTTGTTTCCGTTTATAATTTCAATATAATTTTCAGATGAAAAGGTGTGTAATTTAAGGGCAATTTAGCTGTTGTTTTTAGCACATCCCACGACCACCTGGTACTTTCTTCGTTTCTTTGTCACTCTGTAATGTATTGATGCTTTTCAATATTTTTTTTCCCATTTAATGGAATTGTAATGCGCCCCAGGGTAGTCCATTGCTATGATTTAAGTAAAAAAAAGTAGTTTAAATTCTTATCCATCCCCACCCCGCACCATGTGAGTGTGTGTGTATGTATGTGTAAGGAACAAAAGCCATTTACTAACAGAAAAGTATGCTATTAAAATAAATTATCTTTTACATCATGCAATCACGTGACTGACCAGGCTATCAGATGTTGCTACACATCGCTAGTCACAATGCGCTTTTGCATTGTTTTAGCCTTGAAATGGCACCACCCCGCTGGCTAGGCGAGAGCAGGCCAGCATTGCCCCCTGATCGAAAGGGAGACTGGAGCAACGGGAAATGAAGTGTTTTGCTCAAGAACACAATGCATACCCAGACTGGGAATTGAACCTATGATCTAGTGATCGTGAGGGCAACAGCCTCACCACTAATCATGGTCACATGATATCTTTTACATACTTTTTAAGAATCATCATCATTTAATGTCAGTTGTTCATGCTGGGATTTATCCATTTAATGGAATGGTAAAGCAACCCAGGGTAGTCCAATGCTAGGATTTAAGTAAAAAAAGGTAATTTAAATTCTTACCCCACTCCCACCCCACACCATGCAAGTGTATTTATATATGTGTAAAGATAAATTCAAGCAATGATCTCAAGCTCTCAAATGCCTGTCTGAACAATACAAGTCGAATCTAAGCATCTCTAAGGATTTATGGGCGGGGGGAGGTCATCATCATCATCGTTTAACGTCCGTTTTCCATGCTGGCATGGGTTGGACGGTTCGACTGGGGTTTGGGAAGCCAGGAGGCTACACCAGGCTCCAATCTGATCTGGCAGTGTTTCTACAGCTGTATGCCCTTCCTAATGCTAACCACTCCAAGAGTGTAGTGGGTGCTTTTTACGTGCCACCGGCACAGGGGCCAGTGGGGGCTGGCATCGACCATGTTTGGATGGTGCTTTTACATAGATAAAGAAATTTTAATTGAAAAATTCTTTTGCTTAATTGTACAAGATCTACTGTATAGAACACAAATTCACAACAAATTTCTGAAAATATCAAAAAGTAGAAAAAGTTATAAGAAATATTTTAAACTTTTTGTGTTTGGATTTCAAAAGACTTAAAAATTATATTGAAAATTTAAACAGAAACAAATAACATTTACACTGTCCATATTTTAACCCTTTCATTACTGTATTTATTTTGAGATGCTCTGTGTTTCTTTCAGTTATTTTAAATATAACAAAGAATTTAGTAAAATAACTTAGTTATCATTCAGCTAGTGTTAGGAACATAAATTATGACTAAGATTTGGTGGAAGATTTAATTCAGAACATATGGAAACAAGATATTTGTACTCAGAGCCAGAGCCGGTTTGAGCCAGGTTGGTAATGAAAGGTTTAAAGTGATTAAAAAAGATTCATAAAATGAGTGGAAATTTTAGGATTTATAAGGAGGGGAGTAAAAAATTTTAAAATTTGTTTTGCATAATCATATGACTTTCCATGTATAGAAGACAAATTTGCAAAAATCTTCCGTAAAAATAGAAAAGTTATGAAAGGTTATACAGGATGCTTAAACCAGAATTCCAGCATGGAATTTTTAGCACAAGGCCAGCACTTTTGGGGGAGGGGTTAAGTTAATTACATCAACCCTAGTACTCAACTGGTACTTAATTTATCGCTCTTGAAAGGATGAAAAACAAAGTCAACCACGGCAGAATTTGAACTCAGAATGTCTTTATGACAGAAAAAATGCTGCTAAGCATTTTCCACGACATGCTAACGATTCTAATTTTTTTATTACCCACCACAGGGTGAACATAGAGGAGACAATACACAACATGTGGGGACATACAAACAGAGAAAGAAAACAAAATTAGAACCAATGTATGAAGAAATGAAAAATGGAATGAAGCCACTCTGCTCCACTTCATAGCAGCTTCATTTATACCTTTTAAACTTTGTTCCCACTAGAATATCAAGTCCAAATTCTTCCACCATTTCCTCATATGTCGAATACTGTGGTAATTCATCCCAAACCAATTTCACCTCCCAACAACTATATCCACTTTTATATTGTAAAAGTTTGATAGTTGTCATAGAGACTTTAGTCTCTCTCTATCACCTTTCAACAGCATTATGAATGAAGAGACATCAGAACAATTAACAACATGATAAAAAGGTTTTATTTATGATGATGCTTGGTTTCACAATTTCTGTCATTCTGCTTAGCAGCCGCTGATTATATTCTAGTTGGTATTGGAAAGTTAAAGTCTTCCTTGAATCCTGTCCGAGAAGCAAGTAGCTATCACATCGATAGCATCATGGTGAAAAGTGCTTTGTGGAGGAGCGAGGTGTTGTCATGTAGAAGGTCTGAGCTCAACTCGCTGAGAAAATAAAAGTAACTGCTTAAGTACGAGTTTTACTACGCATGTGCAACTCGAAGGGCTTCCGGTTGTGAAGTCCCCTGCGCATGCACAGAATAGTACTTCCTCAATGGCGGCTATAATTTTGCACCACTACAATAGCTCCCCGCCGAGTGCGTAGCACGAATAAGGAAAGGATTGTAGTAGGAGCCTGAAACAAGATGCGGCTGTAGATATACAATGAAAAAGAAACAATTCGTTAATACAGAGAATGAAAAATAATATTCCAGCAGCACAAGTCAAGTTCAGCTTGGTAAGTGTTGTTTGCTGTCAAAAAAAATTTTGTGCTTACGTCACTGCAGTTCCTTTTTTACTTATGATTGATGCAGTGGCACAAGAAATGTCTGAGTGTTCAGCACTAATAGGGAAAAAACACAGTTTGAGCCTTTTTTACAAAAGGAATGCTGAAAAATGCAATAATATACAATGCAGTCAAATATAAATTGTCTTGGAGAGTTTCTTCGGCCAGTGCACTGTACGGCCAGACCTAGAGACACAGGGTTCACTTGTGGTAGTTCTCAACGATGAAGGTGGAATTTTCACAGGTGTTGGTGATGGTGATCATAAAGGTGTAAGCGTTGGTTGAAAAAGGGGTATGTCAGTATTGTCAACAGAAGATGTAGTTTTATCAAAATACGCTTTCTTCAGACGGTCAACAGACACAGTCTCTGTACGACCATTAGCGTCTATTTTTAAAAATTTGGGTGTGCAAGAGAGCACACGAAAGGGTCCTTTATAAGGAGAAATCTCGTAATCGAGTAACATAGGATACTGGATTTGGAGGTTGTAATTTGTCTGGTAACAACATCGTACCAGGCAATGCCAGTGTGGTACCATACAATAATTCTGCTGCAGAAAAACCAAGGTCTGCTTTAACTACAGTCCTGCATCCAA
>NC_068992.1:38232406-38238225 GCF_001194135.2 Octopus bimaculoides | reverse complement strand
CTGCTGCAGAAAAACCAAGGTCTGCTTTAACTACAGTCCTGCATCCAAGTAGGACAACAGGAAGAAATACAGTCCATGACTGCGGATTGGGCAAGGCGTGCAATGCGGCCTTTAGTTGCCTATGAAAACACTCCACCATCCCATTAGAAGCGGGATGGTAGCTGGTGGTGCGTATACGATGCCTTCGATGAAGGGAGTGGAAGATAGGCAAATTTACAATTGTTGAATTTTGGCGAAGTTAAATCTAACGTTGACAAAAGAGGTTGGTCCTACGAAATAGCAAGTAAATCAATTGTTGCAGGAGAGGAAATAGAACTGACAGGGAGTCTTGTGAGAGCATCAACAGGGATGCTCTGCTTCCCTGGCAAATGACTGAAATATAGTCCAGGTGACGGAAAACACGAGGAGAGAGTTTGTCTGTTTTAGAAGACAGAGTGCACATTATATGTGCGGAATCACTGAAAAAGATGCGATAAATGGTGGAGATGATTCTCGTTTGTATCACTAGCGAATACAATATCAAATCCACAAAAAAAACTTCATCTATAAATCTTTGGAAAGTGCTTGTTGCATTCTGCAGACCAAAGCTCATAAAAAGAAATTCAAAACAGCCAAAAGGAGTGATGGCAGTTTTGGGAATGTCCTCTGGATTAACTGGAATCTGGTGATAAGCGCGAACCAGATCAATCTTGGAAAAGATAGTGGAATCATGTGTGCATAGGAGAGAGATAGAGAGAAAAAAAATTTTTTTTTGTAAAACAAAGAAACAATGGTGTTTGCTTTCGTATTTTTTTTTTCTGTTTGTGTGAGTGCATGTTATTTGTACTGCGTGCAGGGGAAAAAAAATATTTTACCGATCTTCTCGTATGTATTTTTTCTTTTTTTTTCTGCAAGAGAGATATAAACAGGACAGAACAGAGAAATTAAATGCGTGTGTGTTCGTCATATACAGTTGTCCTGTTAGTAACACAAGTTACACTCTGTTGAGGTTATATAGTCCAATTGAATTGACACTATGCGGCTTCGTAGCAATTGCTTATTCTTTCTTCGTCTCTTTACGCGAGTGACAGAAAGTGGAGATTTTATTTCTTTGAAAGGCAGGCGTTGTCATCGTGACAAAATTTTTTTTTTTTTTTCGTCGTCTCTTCATTTTTGACGAGTTGTATGAGAGATAATTCCGTATTCATCACGTCGGGGTCACCAGTGTAAAAGTTTTGATAGTTGTCATAGAGACTTTAGTCTCTCTCTATCACCTTTCAACAGCATTATGAATGAAGAGACATTAGAACAATTAACAATATAATAAAAAGGTTTTATTTATGATGATGCTTGGTTTCACAATTCCTGTCATTCTGCTTAGCAACCGCTGATTAAATTCTAGTTGGTATTGGTAAGTTAAGGTCTTCCTTGATGCCTGCCCGAGAAGCAAGTAGCTATCACATCAATAGCATCATGGTGAAAAGTGCTTTGTGGAGGAGCGAGGTGTTGTCATGTAGGTCTGAGCTCAACTCGCTGAGAAAATGAAAGTAACTGCTTAAGTACGAGTTTTACTACGCATGTGCAACTCGAGGGTCTTCCGGTTGTGAAGTCCCCTGCACATGCGTAGAATAGTACTTCCTCAATGGCGGCTATAATTTCACGCCACTACAATATCTTATTTTTTTCTTTCTGTGCAACCAAGCACAATGCGCAACAGTACCATCCCTTAATGTTGTCAAAACCCGTTGTTCCAATTGCTTTAAAGTTTTCAAAAGATAACACTTCTTTATACAGTTTTTCATTTGAGTCATCATACATTACTGCGTGTAGGTGGGTGTTGGTTGGTTATGGGGCTTAATTTTTTTCTTTTTCTCTTGTTTCTTTCTTCTCTACTTCTGTTGATCTTTTTTCTTCTTCCTTATTTCCTTGCTCTTTCTGAGGCTCTTCCTCTTGTATCTCCTCCGTCTTTTTGGTCAGTGAAGGGCAGTCCATTATTTTCTGCTTATGAATGGAGTAACTCATCACAAGTTTATAGAAGTCTGGATATCATTGTAACAATTCTCACAAACTATTTTATAAAGTCCTCTATTACAAATATGACTGACATGTACGTACCCCATAGGTTTCTGATATAAATATAGATCTGGACATTATGCTGGAAATATAATAAGAACCAATGCACCAGTCCTCCTTTCCAAATGCAACTAATGCGTATGTGCCAGGGAACATGTCTGTACGGGAATGTTTATGTATACATATGTGTATGTATGTATGTATGTATGTATGTGTGGGTGGGTATATATATGTGTTCTCATGTATAATAACAATAATAATTGACTCATTGGTGTATGTACATTTAAATGTACATATATGTATTTATGTATATCTATATATGTTAAAGTATGCATATATATGTGAGTTTTTACGATTTTTTATATGTTTATATTTGGATATTTTAAATTAACCTCATGAACTTTATAAAAGATCTCTGAAGAAGCCTAGAAAATCATCCATGTACCTCTATTTCATCCATTTCATCTATCAATTACTTCAGCCTACTGGAGTTATATAGATAGAATGAGGCATGTCACCCCTAGACTGAAACAGCTGTAAATCATTGTCCCATTTTCAGTCACTAGATGTCCTTTTTTAATTACTGATATGACATTATATGTCACATGTGTTTGTATATTGTTATTATTGTCCTCTTAGTTAACAAATAAACAGGTAAATTGACACAATACAATGTCTGCAAGTTGATGAATACCACCTATTCCCCTCCATTTTCTTATTGCTATATATATATATATATATATATATATATACACAGAGTTGACCAAAAGTCAACTGGCAGTAAGTCAAAATTCCATAAATACTGTCTGTAATTCTGTATTGACTTGAATGGAAAAATGTGTCGCTCAAGAAGGACTTCAGTTTGAACAATTATCATGATGCCTCATATTTAGATGTTTTTATTAAATTCATTCAGTTGGTAAACATAAATAAATCTTGGAATTAAATGGTTGTGGTGTGATGGAGGAAAAAGACAACAAGAAGCAAAAGGGAGAAAAAATACAGCGACCTTACCTTGTTGACCGTGGCAGGATAAACGATCGCTCCAGATCAAACCAAGTCTTCTACGTGCGCCGACTCTGTTCGACCTGCCCGCACGTGCTCGCTGTCTACGCATCCGCATGTTGCTGACTTCCGCCAGCCCTTCCAGTGTCTTCACTTTCGTCTGCTTCATCTGCGATCCCTCTCCACCAGCACCACATAGCTCATCACAGCCCATAACACCACATGTAACACCACACGCCCCCCGATCTACAGATCACTCAACTGGCTTTCCCACTCACTCCTCGCTCCCGAACTACCTTAATTGGTTTCATAATCAACCAACCAGGGAGGAGGGTGACGCTCCCTCTGTGGGAGTTCCTGGCGCGCTGCCGCTGGCTTCATCATCTTGTCCACTGCTGCTGTTTCCATCCTCTGAGGCATTGACAATCTTCCGCACATCCAAAACATGGCGTGGCATACCATCGACCGAGACGTTCTTTGAATTGATGGAGGTTATTGTTCCTTTTCCCCATTGTGATGTACACCGTGCATTTGGGAGTTTTACACAAACTTCTTCCCCGACCTGCACAATGGTGTGCTCTTCCTTTTCCCCCGAGTCGCATTGATGCCTCCACTCGTACCTGAATATTGCCCTGTGTGGCACCGACTCTTCAGCCTGTCCTAACATGGGTGGCATATTGTACCAAAATATGGCCTCGATTGGCGAAATGTGGCCCCTCTCTGCCAAGGTCTTCATGGTACGATGATGCCTTTCCACCACTCCATTTCCACTTGGCCGGTATGCCGCCCTGAAGAAGCGGCTGACCTGCCACCCATCAAGCATTTCTTTCAGCACCTCTGAGTGAAATGCAGTGCCATTATCCAGAAGCAGCTCATCCATGGGGCCTTGTTCCAGGAATATCTCATTTAATACTCTCGCGATTTCCTCTGCAGTCCCCGTCTTCATCTCCCTCCATATGTCCAACTGCCCCAGTCCGCAGTCAACTATTGAGAGGTACGTCCCCTGCCGGTCGTTTCCAGTTGTGGTCCACTGGAATACTTCCCGTCTCATGTACACCCGGAAGGCACAAAAATCACGCTCAGCTTCAGATCGAACTCAGAGGTTAGCTCACGCAGTATCCCCAATCGACGCTTTACCAACATCTCCGCGGCCCCTTGGTTCACACCCTCCACTCATTGGTGATGACTGCCGTCACCCAACCAAGCACAGTGGCTGATCAGTCCTAATTTCTATGGTGCGCAGCCTCCACTTCGAGGCCAGGTTCACCCCCTTCAACACGGCATCCAACTCCGCCACATTGATATGGTTGCAGTCATCCATCTTCCTGAGCCAGGCTGCATCTTCCACCACGGTGCCTCCCATTTCCAAGACAATCCCTATTGCGATGCTACTGGTGTCACACCAAATGATCCCACTCTTTGATCTGGGAACATACCAACTGCCCCTCACTGGATCCTCTGCTCTCACTCTGACCAAGACTTCCTGCATCATGTCGGTTGTTTTCTCCCCTACTCTGTCATTCCACTTTGCTCCTTCGGCTCGTCTCTTGATGAAGCTACATGCTGTCCGGGGCCATCCTGCAACCGGGTAGTGTCCCATCAGCTTCCCACACACCGAGAACAGTTCCCATCTACTCACGTTGGTGCCCAGTTCGGGGATCTCATTCCCTCGCCGAAACACCAATGCACCGGCCTTGCCTCTCTGTAGCTTGAAGCCCAGTGCAGCGCCTCCCTCCATGGCCTCTGGTGGCTTGGCGATAGTCCGAAATTCTTCAAGTGGCCTATGACCTCCGTAGCTGGCATTATGGTTTCATCCACGAGGATGTCATCAATGTACGATTTGGTGGCCCTTTTTACTCTGTCCACTTTTCCCAGGATGGCCTTGAGAATTGTTGCCATAATTTTTGGTGCTGAATTTAGCCCAAACCCCAGCCTGGTCAGACAGTACGTCTGGCCCTTATACCTGACAAGCTGATGCTTGCACAGTCTCTCAGCCACATGCACCTGCAGGTATGCCGACTTCAAATCGATGATCGTGGAGGCCCCTGTCATCTGCCTCCACTCTCGCAAGGTGTCTCCGCAGACTTCTGTGGCCTCGCCGCCTGTATGACATTATATGTGGTCATTCAGCTCTCAGAAGTCAAGCACCAGTCTGACCTTATGCTTTGTGGGCTGTACCACCGCCATCAGCGGCAGGACTCCGCTCTCTACTTCTTCTTCCCAAGGGATCAATATGCCCTCCTTAATCCACCGCTCCCCCTCCCCCTCGAACTCGCTTCTGGCATCTCCTTTCAAAGTATGCTGGTAGCAGCCCACTTTATTTTTCAACGTTAGGGGCTCTCCCTTCCAGTGCCACTCCACTGTCCACCTCTGGCCACGCCATGTCTCTACCACTCCTGGAGTCATCTGGGTCATCGTACAGCCCGTGTCCACAAGGGCTCGCGACATCTTCCCCTCCACCAGAATGTCGACAACGGGTAGCAACAAACGCGCCTCTATTGATCCAAAGGGATGACCACTGGTGCAGTAGTCTCCCTTAGACCGTTTCCCTGCAGACATTCGCAAATGACCTCAGGCTTGGGTAACTTGCAATCCTGTACCATGTGCGGGCCCTGACACCGGAAACACTGTCCTTTGAACGGTCGCACACATTCCTTGTTCGACCCCTCTCCACTACTCCTTGATCAGCCACCTTTTGCTGTTGCAGTTGCCGCCAACGGCATTGATCTGCAACACGAAACTAGCACACGAGCCTGAGTTAT
>NC_068992.1:38231065-38232021 GCF_001194135.2 Octopus bimaculoides | reverse complement strand
CAACTTCATCTTTTTTAACCACGCGACCACATCCGTGTCACCGCAAAACGGTTTAATCACATCATTAGAAATACGGACTACACTCATAATTTTTTTTTTTATGGGCCGAAATAGCTTGTGATGTGATGGAGGAAAAAGACAACAAGAAGCAAAAGGGAGAAAGAAATACAGCGACCTTACCTTGTCGACCGTGGCGGGATAAACGATCACTCTAGATCAAACCACGTCTTCTACGTGCGCTGACTCTGTTCGAACTGCCCACACGTGCTTGCTGTCCACGCATCCGCGTGTTGCCTACTTCCGCCAGCCCTTCTGGTTTCTTCACTTCCGTCTGCTTCATCTGTGATCCCTCTCCATCAGCACCACATAGCTCATCACTGCCCATAACACTACAATAGTTTATAGTTCAAATTTACTGAAAACAAAAGATGAAGACAGGTGAAGGACCAAGCAGGTGTATTAGTTTAATGTTTGGGAAGAATGGAAAAGTCTTTGACGTCTCAATCCTACACTCTTTGACGGAGAGGATTGGGAAGGAACAAAAATACAGTGAGGTATGGCTGTGTAGTAAGAAGCTTGCATCCCAACCACATGGTTCCAGGTTCAGTTCCACTGTGGTATCTTGGGCAAGTGTTTTCTACTATAGCCTCGGGCTGACCAAAGCCTTGTCAGTGGATTTGGTAGATGAAAACTGAAAGGGGCCCATCATATATATATATATATATATATATATATATCTGTGTGTGTGTGTAGTGTTAGGTGTGATGTACAGAATTAAATATTGAAAAAAAAGTCGTTAGAATTTTAGAAGAACTTCTTTCATTTATTTTATACATATATTAGCGCTTTCGTTTGTCTTTCGAACTTGTCAAATATAATTCTGTGAAAATACAGAGATCTTGCTTTTTTATATAAAAACAGGTGTTTTTGGGGGTTTTGTTTATAACAGAACATTG
>NC_068992.1:38228968-38230586 GCF_001194135.2 Octopus bimaculoides | reverse complement strand
TATATATATATATATGCTAGCAGAGTCACCTGGCGTTGCTCGGGATTAAAATGGCATAGTTAGTATATAATATATTACAGTTATGTTGAAGCAGGTGATATGGGAAAGTGCAGCATTGACAACAAAACATTTGTGGAGTAATTGGTGGGCTAATTCGACTAAGTAACATGCTATGCGTCCGTTTGGAGTATTTCAGGCCCTAACCTATGGAGGTTATGTGATTTTTGAATGCACTGAGAAGTTGTCAGTGGATATACTCATTTTTGCAGCAGTTGGCACTGTGTCTAACATGACCCAACATCTGAAATATTGACACCTTGAGTTTGTTGTCCTACATCACTCATAAAGTAAATTTGGAGGAACTGTGGTTCATTTGTGGGTATCAGGGAACCAATGAGGTTATAGACTTGCCCTTGAACTTTGACGTCGTCGTAAATTCATGTTTATCTATCTTCTTAGATGCCCCAAACAATGTCATTTGCAGAGTTGTATTGTCTGATATTGTTCAGAAAATCCTTTGACTGGATAGAAATGCCTTCTAGAAGATCCATAAGAGGTTGAGAAGGAGCTGGTAGTGCTGGCAATGTTACCTGACCGCATCACATACTATTTGTTTTGTTTGAAAATTTTACAGCTCTACAGAAAAGACAATTTGTATTTAGCACACCAATTTGGACAGAGTTATTATCTTTATAAGAATAGGATAGATCATATCTGAAAACAGCTTCAGGAGTTGTGAAGAATGAATTTGTACATAGTCTGTTTCTAAGAGCTAGTCTATTGGAACTCTGTCTAATCATTAAAACATTGATTTAATGATCCAGCATTAAGTGCTGCAACATGCATTTGCTGATCTTGAGAAAATCTCATCTAGTTTCTCTCTTCAGACTCTCACCTTCGGTTTTCTACAATCCTCCTTGCTTTATACGTGTTTCTGGAGAGATTACATCTTTTCTTTGGTGGCATATTTTTCCCAATGTTGTAAACAAATAATTATGAACATAGAAAGAAATTATACATTAATCCCTATTTTATGTAAGCAGTTGTATCCATAAAAATTTGAAGAGAGCAGAAATTAAAAGAAGAGAAACCAAAAAGAACAGAGAAAGAGAGTGAAAGATGTATGTATGTCTATATGAACTGGACGTGTGTGTGTGCATTCATGCGTGCTTGCATGTGTGTATGTGAGAGAGAAAGAGGGTGAGAAAGAGAGATAGAGTGAGTGAGTGAAGGTATGTGTTGTGATGATACCTTTTAAGGTACACACACATTTAGAAAATGTGATGTCATCGTATAAAATTTTTACGATAGTTAATTTATGGAAAAGATTATATTAAATTTTTGAAATGCAAATATGTGAATGGAAATTAAGTTTAATTTGTAGCCAAATTAATACTGAATCTTTTGACACCGAATACATCAAAATCTGTAACTCGGTTTGGAAAGCATAAGGAATATATAATATATAGGACAGTATCTCACATAACAATACAGACGTAATACTGAAATAGTGTAAGAGATAACAGATTCCTCTGGGCTTGCATTAGGCAAGAAGTTTGAAATTTTTTTGCATGGACCTTGGCTTTTGTATTTGACGCCTGTTGCTTTAAGTATTTTA
>NC_068992.1:38228424-38228868 GCF_001194135.2 Octopus bimaculoides | reverse complement strand
AAAGTGAAACAATAACATGTCGCTACTGTAATTTCAAATACTTTCACTTTCATACTTTCATTTTCATATTGAAACTATTAAAGTGAAACTATACTCTCACATATATACAAGCATACCATAAGACCCAAGTTAAAAACATTCCCAAACATAGGTGTAGGAGTGGCTATGTGGTAAGTAGCTTGCTTACCAGCCACATGGTTCCGGGTTCAGTCCCACTGCGTGGCACCTTGGGCAAGTGTCTTCTACTATAGCCTCGGGCCGACCAAAGCCTTGTGAGTGGATTTGGTAGACGGAAACTGAAAGAAGCTCGTCGTATATATATATATGTATGTGTGTGTATATGTTTGCATGTCTCTGTTTGTCCCCCCAACATCGCTTGACGACCGATGCTGGTGTGTTTATGTCCCCGTAACTTAGTGGTTCGGCAAAAGACACTGATAGAAT
>NC_068992.1:38225979-38227293 GCF_001194135.2 Octopus bimaculoides | reverse complement strand
TGATATATATATTTATTTATTATAATTATTGTTCTATTTACGACCTGACGATTAGCTGTATTTTTGAATAGAATTTATTTTTGATAATTTTAATTGATTTTAATCGATTTAAATTTCCTTTTTATTTGAAAATTAGTTATGAAACACGTGTAGTCATTTTATTATCTTTATCTTATGATATTTACTTTGTATTATATTATACTCATTTATTGTGCTTTTAATTATTAATTTTTCTATATGTGATAGTGGATTTTCATCGATGAGTTCATGAAACTTGGTTCTTTTCCCTAAAACTATATATTTTTATATATATATTAATCTGTAAAGCTCAGTTTGATTTTAATTTTTTATAAATTGATTTTAATTGAGTTTTTATCTGTAATTTTGGATTTTGTCCCTAATATTATTTTATATATATATGATGGGCTTCTTTTCAGTTTCCATCTACCAAATGCAATCACAAAGCTTTGGTCGACCCAAGCCTATAGTAGAAAACACTTACCCAATGTGCCACATAGTGGGACTGAATGTGGAACCATGTGGTTGGGAAGCAAGCTTCTTACCACACAGCCATGCCTGCACCTATAAAACAGCATCACTGTCTCCACAGCAGGGAATCGAACCCTGGTCTCCTGCGTGACAGGTGGAGATACTTACCACTATACTACCTAGGGCCAGCTGGAAGGTGGACATTAAATGATGATGATGATGTAATATGAAATAAATGGTGTTTGTAGACCAAAACATACATAGCTTTTATTTGACTTCTCTTTTCCTCAATTAAAATTCTTGTTCTTTACTCTGTGAGGATTATAACATACCAATTTGATATGCATGTCTTGGATTGGTCAAGTGCTTCTTTAATAATTGGACAAGGTATAATCACTCATCCTTTGGTTCGTAAAAAGGTTGATAATAGCAATAGAGAAATTAGTCTCTCTCTATCACCTTTTAACAAAATTATATATTAAGAAACAGTAGAACAATTAACAACATAATAAAAATAAGTTTTATTTTGGTGATGCTTGGCTTTACAAATCCTGTGTCATTCAGCCTAGCATCTGCTGGTTAACTTGTAATCGGCATCTGGATATTAAGAGCTTCGTTGAGGCATGTCAAAGGAGCAAATAGTGGTCACGTCGAAAGCATCGCGCTAAAGAGGCTTAGAAAGTGCGCGAAGTGCTTTGAGTACTGGTTTTACTATGCATGCGCACTCAAGGGGCTTCTGGGAAGGCAAGTCCCTTGCATATGCGTAGATTGTCCTTCCTTAATGGTGGCCATAATTTCGCACCACTACAATGGTCTCCCCCCCCC
>NC_068992.1:38220821-38225892 GCF_001194135.2 Octopus bimaculoides | reverse complement strand
CCCCCCCAGTGCGTAGCACGAATAAGGAAAGGATTGTAGTAGGCGTTGAAACAAAATGCGGCTGTAGATATACAATGAAAATGAAACAATTTGTTAATACAGAGAATGGAAATACCCAACAATGTAATACAATGCACATGGAAAATAATATTCCAGCGGCACAAGTCAAGTTCAGCTTGGTAAGTGTTGTTTGCTGTCAAAAAATTAATTTGTTTTTGCTTACGTCACTGCAGTTCCTTTATTACTTGTGATTGATGCAGTGACGCAAGAAATTTCCATGAGTGTTCAGCACTAATAGGGAAAAACACAGTTTGAGCCTTTTTTCAAAAGGAATGCTGAAAAGTGCAATAATATACAATGCAGTCAAATATAAATTGTCTTGGAGAGTTTCTTTGGCCAGTGCACTGTTCGGCCAAACCTACTGACATAGGGTTCACTTGTGGTCGTTCTCAACGACAAAGGTGGAGTTTTCACAGGTGTATGTGTTGGTGATGGTGATGATAAAGGTTTATGTGTTGGTGATGGTGTTGATAATGGTGTATGCGTTGGTGATGGCGTTGACAAAGGTTGAAAGGGGGCATGTCAGTATTGTCAACGGGAGATGTAGTTTTATCAAAATATGCTTTCTTCAGATGGTTGACAGACACGGTCTCCGTACGAACATTAGTGTCTATTTAAAAAAAATTGGGGTGTGCAAGAGAGCACATGAAAGGGTCCTTTATAAGGAGAAACAAGGGGTCCTCTCACAGAATCATCCTTAACAAACACATGTGACCAAGAATCAATGTCTGATGGCACTTTAAAGGTGGAGATTGTTGCCAGGAACTCATAGTAGGAAGGTTAGAAAAATAATCTCGTAATCGAGTGACATAGGACGCTGGATTTGGAGGCTGTGATTTTTCTGGTACCAACATCGTACCAGGCAATGCCAGTGTGGTACCATACAATAATTCCGCTGCAGAAAAACCAAGGTCTTCTTTAACTGCAGTCCAGCATCCAAGTAGGACAACAGGAAGAAACTCAGTCCATGACTGCGGATTGGGCGAGGCACGCAATGCAGCCTTTAGTTGCCCATGAAAGCACTCCACCATCCCATTAGAAGCGGGATGGTAGCTGGTGGTGCGTATATGATGCACCCCCAGGATTTGTGATAACTCACAAAATAATGCTGCTTCAAATTGTCGACCACGATCCGTGGTCAGGCTGGACGGTACGTTGAACCTAGAAACCCAACCAGAAACGAAAGCTCGTGCAACAGTATCAGAAGTAATATCTGCTATAGGAATGGCTTCTGGCCAGCGGGAGAAACGATCAACACACATTAAGAGATATGAGAACCCGCGACTCACAGGCCATGGTCCAACCAAATCAAGGTGAACATGGAGAAGGAAATTGTCCAAGAGAGGCACAAACGTGCCTATGGACTTTCGCACTCTGGCACTTCATGTAAAAGCGTGCCCAAGTGGTAATTGATCACCACATGTTGGGCCAGAAAAACCAAGCAGTGACAAGTTTTACTGTTGCAGAGATGCCCGGATGTGACAAGGAATGAAGGGCATCAAAAACAGAACGTTGATGGTTCTCAGGTACTAAAGGCCTAGGAGAACCGGTGGATGTGTCACACAATATAGAGCCTTCTGATAAAGGGAGCGGAAGATAGGCTAATTTACAATTGTTGAATTTTGGCGAAGTTAAATCTAACTTTGACAAAGGAGGTTAGTCCTGCGAAATAGCAAGTAAATCAATTGTTGCTGGAGAGGAAATAGAACTGACAGGGAGTCTCGAGAGAGCATCAGCAGGGATGTTCTCCTTCCCTGGCACATGACGGATGTTACCTGTAAACTGTGAAATATAGTCCAGGTGATGGAAAGCACGTGGAGAGAGTTTGTCTGTTTTAGAAGACAAAGCAAACGTAAGGGGCTTGTGATCAGTATAAATCACAGACTCCTGTCCCTCGAGCTGGTGCTGAAAATGCCGAACCAACAGATAGATCACGAATAACTCCCAATCAAAAGTACTATATCTGCGTTCGGCAGGCTGCAATTGGCAAGAAAAGAAAGCCAAAGGTTGCGTTTGATTATCTACAGTGTGCTGCAAAACAGCACCGACCGCAGAATCTGAAGCATCCACAGATAAAGAGAGCAGAGCATCAGGAGCCAGATGTGCAAGAACAGGAACGGAGGATAATTCCTGTTTTACAGACTCAAAAGCAGACAATGCCTCAGCAGATAGAGTTAGTTGAGTATCCTTCTTAGAATAGCCTTGTAGTAACCTTGTAGCTTGTCTCCACACCAGTCTATAAATCTTCTGTGGAAGTTGACCATGCCTAAAAAATGGCGAAGTTGTCGCAAAGAAGTTGGAGGGGCAATGCGTTGAATGGCATCGACCTTAGCAGGAAGAGGTTTGATCCCATTAGAATCAATATAGTGTCCCAACAATTCCAGGAAGGACTGCCCGAAAACACACCTATCGGGGTTTATCTTCACATTATATGCGCAGAGTCGCTGAAAAAGTTGCGACAAATGGTGGAGATGATTCTCTTTTGTATCACTAGCGATGAGTATGTCATTGACATAGGCGAATGTAAAATCAAGCCCACGAACAACTTCATCTACAAATCTTTGGAAAGTGCTTGTCGCATTCCGCAGACTGAAACTTATAAAAAGAAATTCAAAACAGCCAAAAGGAGTAGTGATGGCAGTTTTGGGAATGTCCTCTGGATTAACTGGAATCTGGTGATAAGCCTGAACCAGATCAATCTTGGAAAAGATAGTGCAACCATGTAGATTTGCTGAAAAATCCTGCAAATTCCTAATTGAATAATGATCTGGGACCGTTATAGCATTGAGTCGCCGATAGTCCCCCACCGAACGAAAATCAGAATCACCTTTTCGCTTCAAATGAAGGGAAGATGCCCATGGGCTGGTGGAGGGGCGTATGAGGCTGAGTTGAAGCATGTTTTCAAACTCGGCCTTAGCCGTCTTAAGGCGGTCCGGTGCCAGACATTGTGGGTGTGAAAAAACAGGCGGCCCAGTTGTTTTGATATAATGGAGGGTGGAATGAGCGAGCTTTGGTGGTTTAAAAGTTATGTCCATCAGCTCAGGAAAAGAAGCTAGAAGCGAATGAAAAACATCCCCAGCAGTGGCAATAAAAAACGCTGGGCTTAGAGTTGAGTTGGTAGAGCCCTTTGCCGGTGTAAAGAGGGATGTCGAGTCGTTGACAAGCCTCTGACACCGAACGTCTACCAACAAGTTAAAATGATTTAAAAAGTCCACACCCAAAATAAGATGCGGAATGTCAGCTATGACAAAAACCCATTGAAAATCTCTACGAAAACCAATGTCTAGGCGTAGAGAAAGCTGACCAAATGTATTTATCGGGGAGAAATCAATTGCATGCAACACTATAACCGAACGCTTAGGTTTATCAGTAGTAAAACGAAGAGGCCAAATACTACAGCACGACCCGGTGTCAATCATGAATGACTTCTTCGACACCTGGTCCTGGACAAAAATTGCATGATGAAAGGTAGGTGCAGAGGAAGAAACAGACGTGCTCAATTTCTTCCTTGGAAGTTTTCCGAAACTTTAAAGGAGAATGGTTGAATGCACTTGCATGCCTTTTCAGCGAATTTCGTATGATACCAGCACATACCAGGTTGTGTCCTAGAAGTCGAATGACTACGAGATCTGCTACGAGAGCTTGAAGAAGAATGGCACAGATCATTCACCCAACGCGTAAGTCCTTCCAGTTTGTCAGCAAAAACATCATAGGAGGGAGAGGCAATTGATGATGCCTCAGAAGAGAGACAGGTGCCATGTGCAGGCTGGGCGGAAAATTCAAGAATTTTGTCCACCATGGTGGCGACTTGATCAACCATGTTGGCGTCAAGCGCCATCACCAAAATTGTACGCACGTGAGACGGTAAACGAGAGAAAAAAATCTTACGATGGAGAAGGGCATCAGTCCTCTCACCACTCAACTCCCTAAGGTAGCGTAAAAATTCTGAAGGTGTCCTCTCACCTAATTCTTCATCAGCCATCAGCTCATTAAATCTGCTTTCGGCAGACTTCGTGTTGCATCGCAAAATTTCTGCCTTTACAGACACATAAGTGGCGTCTGGGTTCGGGGATGTAACTAGATCCCTGGCAGATGTTGCAAGCTGTGTTGGTAAACTACAATAGAGGAATTTCAGTTGATTCGACGGAGAAATTCCATATGCATCAAAGTGAGCTTCTAGTTGAACGAACCATAAGGTCGCATCATCAGTGAATGGAGGTTACGTGTGATGACATATTTGTTCATACTAAGATGATTCCATCAAAGTGAAAGCAAAGAAAAGAAACAAGGAACAAAATTTTCTCGATACGAGGACACAAAAAAACAAAGCCGATGATAAAAAACAAAAATGTTTTTTTTTTGTTCTTGTGTTGTGTGTGGAAACAACAGTGTGCATAGGAGAGAGAGAGAGAAAAAAATATTTCGTAAAACAAAAAAACAATGGTGTTTGCTTTTGTTTTTTTTTCTTTCTGTTTGTGTGTGTGTTGCTTGTACTGCGTGCAGGAAAAAATTTTCACCAACCTTCTCGTATTTTTTTCTGCAAGAGAGATGTAACCAGGACAGGACAGAGAAGTTAAATGTGTGTGTGTCTGTTGTATTTTATTGTTGTCCTGTTAGTAACACAAGATATGATACTTTTGAAGTAACGTAGTCTAATTGACACCATGTGGATTTGCAGCGGGTGTTTATTACTGTTTCTTTCTTCGTCTCTTCACACACTGACGCGAGTGACAGAAAATGGAGATTTTTTTGAAAGCAGGCGTTGTCGTCGTCGTTTAACGTCCGCTTTCCATGCTAGCATGGGTTGGACGATTTGACTGAGGACTGGTGAAACCAGATGGCTACAACAGGCTCCAATCTGATTTGGCAGAGTTTCTACAGCTGGATGCCCTTCCTAACGCCAACCACTCAGAGAGTGTAGTGGGTGCTTTTACGTGACACCCGCACGAAGGCCAGTCAGGCAGTACTGGCAACGGCCACGCTCAAAATGGTGCATTTTATGTGCCACCCG
>NC_068992.1:38217420-38218274 GCF_001194135.2 Octopus bimaculoides | reverse complement strand
TACCTCAGTCATTGGGTATGACTCCTTCGTGTATCACCTGGTTCGTAATACAGGTGACTAGGCTGTAGCCGACACTGCCAGATATTTTGAGCATCTCCGCAGTGATTCCTGATGGGCCGGGGGCTTTCCCTGTCTTCATACTCTTAATTGCTTTATCTACCATGGTACTGTCAACTCGGATAGCTGGTTCCTCTGTTGGGTCGACATACAGCAGACTCTCTTTCTCCCATTCATTCTCTTTATTAAGCAATCTATCATAGTGGCATCTCCAGACCTCTTTCTTTGCAGCCTCATTTAGAGCAAGCATACCATCATCCATGCGAACACATTTCTCTCCTACTACATCCCTATTCTCTCTCCTAGACTACCTTGCAACACGAAATACCTCGAGTCTTTGGTCCTCACGGCGCAGAACATTGGCAAATCTTTTCTTATCTGCCTCCCCTCTGGCTAAATAAACTTGTCGCCTAGCTTCCCTTCTGGCAGTTTGATAGAATTCCCTGCTACCACCGTTCTTCCAGTCCTTCCAAGCCTGTTTCTTTTGTCTAATAGCCCTGTCTACCTCCTTGTTCCACCACCACGTTATTTTGGGTCGAGAAGGGACCTTGCACCAACCACAGATCTCGTCGGTGGCCATCAGCAGGTTGTCCCGTAGAAACGTCCAGTTGTCCTCTACATTGTGTGAAGCTATATCCCCCTCTATTTCGTCGAAGGCTTCGAGTAATAAGTTTCTAAATCTCTGTCCATTCGCAGGATCTTTGAGCTTCCATACCCTTCTCCTCCAAGCTGGTCGTCTTCTGGGCAGCCACTTAGCTCTGACAAATTTATTTATCGTCGTCTCTTCCAGGTTAATG
>NC_068992.1:38210735-38217203 GCF_001194135.2 Octopus bimaculoides | reverse complement strand
ACTTGGGGCCACCAATGTAACAAAATTATATATTAAGAAATAGTAGAACAATTAACAACATAATAAAAATAAGTTTTATTTTGGTGATGCTTGGCTTTACAAATCCTGTGTCATTCAGCCTAGCATCCGCTGGTTAACTTGTAATCGGCATCTGGATATTAAGAGCTTCGTTGAGGCATGCCAAAGGAGCAAATAGTGGTCATGTCGAAAGCATTGCGCTAAAGAAGCTTAGAAAGTGCGCAAAGTGCTTTAAGTACTGGTTTTACTACGCATGCACACTCTTCCGGGAATGCAAGACCCTTGCGCATGCGTAGATTGTCCTTCCTTAATGGCAGCCATAATTTCGCGCCACTACAGGTGTAACATTTATATCTGTATTTAACATTATACTGGCCAGGTTCCTGCTTGAAAGTGCTGCTGAAATGAGCATTTTGATTTCACTAATTTTAGTTATGTATGTATGTATGCAGCTACAGAAACAAACAAGTTGAGAAACGTCAGCGGTGAAAGGAAAACTGCAGAAATGCAGAGCACTGAGCCACTCTCAGGGTATGCAAGTACTGTGACAGAAGCTGCACTTCAGTCATAGGAAGAATCAGCCATGAAAGAAGTTGCAAGAAAGGGAGCCCCTGATATGTTTGATTAAGTGACCTCTAAGCTAAATTGACCGTCTGCATAGACAAAAAGGTCCAGTTATTATTAATTATTATTATGTGTGTGTGTGTGTGTGTGTGTATGCATACACATACGTACACACTCACATATACACATCTATATGTAAGTATGTATGTGTGTATGTAGCTTTTAGCTAATCATTACATTGAGGCAAACTTGTGATATGCACACATGTATATCCCACACATGTACACACACAAATATATACAGTTGATATAGTTTTGTGATTCAGTAATAACTATAATAAAATATCTTTTTAATGATGAAAAAGAGATAAGTTGAATTCTAAGCCTTTGAGTTAAAGAGCTGTGATGCTTTCTTCAACTGTACCATATTTTGGAGACAGAATGAACAAGCTATAAAATAAGAATAACTAAATGAATGAGTACAATGAGTACAATGGAAATAACTGGTCATTGTGATGCAATTGAAGCTCTTTCTTTCTCTCTCTCTCTCTTTCTCTTTCTCTCATACATACAGACAATCCCATACACCTCCCCCCACACGTATATGCACATACACACATGCACACGCACACACATACATGTTCAGCCACTAATTGGTGATTGATTTCCCATTACTAGTGCTGCTCCTTCTTACTAACAAAGACCATTTTCAGTGACCTACTTTACTTAGCTGTAAAGAAGTAATATATACAGATACAATTCACTGTAGAAGACAACAAATCCATTGAGTGTATCATTTGCTACAAATTAGCTTAAAATGCTGAACTCAAAGATTATAACACAACATTGTTGATGCTATGTACAAACTTGTCTCGTTTTCGAATTAGATAAAATCTAAAATGTAAAACTACTAAATGAATAACACAAGGGACTTTCAGATTGGAGTTGGTGAGTTCAGTTCCATGTCAGGCATTTTCCATTGTCTCTGAGCAAGGCAAAAGTATTTATATGCTTCAGTCCATGAAATAGATAATAGAGCTTCAGTAAAAGTTGGTAGCATGAAGGCACATGGCTTAGTGGTTAGGACAGATGGCTCATGGTCGTAAGGTTGTGAGTTCAATTGCCAGTGGCATGTTATGCTCTTGAGCAAGACACTTTATTTCACACTGCTCCAGTTCACTCAGCTGCCAAAAATGAGTAGTACCTGTATTTCAAAGGACCAGCCTTGTCACATTCTGTGTCAGGCTGAATCTCCCTGAGAACTATGTTAAAGGTACATATGTTTGTGGAGTGTTCAACCACTTGCCCATTAATTTCATGAGGAGGCTTGTTCCATTGATCGGATCAACTAGAACCCTTGTTGTTGTAACTGACGGAGTGCCAGGAAGTAAGAATTAGTAGCAGTAGCATGAGTGAGACTTCGTTTTAATCCATATAATGTTGTATTTACGAACCTGGTTATGAATCTCCATGGTATGAGGTTTATGAATGGATTAACAGTAACATAACAAGTAAGTCTACTCCTTTGTGTATTGTTGATTGACCTGCTATAAATAGCAGCCAAATCTCCCTCAAATCACACCCTACTGCCTTCAAAATGAAAAGCATATCAGGTTATATGATCCTGGATGCACTATCAGAAATAAGACTGGATGGTCTCTTTTAGAACATCTTTATTTATAGATATTCTTGATTAATGGCTAAGGAATTTATTTATAGATCTTCTTGATTAATGGCTAAAGAACCACAGTGACTCTGCTTTCTTACAAGAGAAATTATTGAAAGTAAGAATTACAAAATTTAGAGGGGAATATTGGATATTCATTCTGGAGGAATGGAAGATAAAGATGATCCTGACAGTAGTCGAACATGGAATAAGGAACGTTTGAAACTAAATACTTGTTTCTTGTAACCAGGGACAAAACTATATATTTTTAGGAAGTAAGAAAGAGAATGCTGGGATATTCCTTTTTTTTTATCCCTAAGAGTCCTTTCTGGGTAAGTGGACAAAAATCGAAACAGAGTTGTAATATTGATTTACCAATGTGTAATATTGATTTACCAAGATGATGAATGTATGCATTCATTATAGATATGAAACTAAATATCATTAGAGAGTTAGCATAGTGTACAGTTTTGGAGAGCTTGATAAAAACAAAATTTGTATAGGTAATAATTTTGTGATCTACAAACTAGGAATTCAAACTTATCATATGTTATTAATTAAAAGACATAAACAGTTTTAGTTTTTAGTTTGGAAATAAAATTTTAATATAGAATGCTAGATGTGTAGCAAACAGTTACCAACTTTCTAAGCTAGGATCCAAAACCAAATCCATATATTTCTATGAGCCATTGGCCTATTGTTTTAGCCTGTTGCACTAAGAAATCTACGAGAATAAACTGATCTCTTCATCTTTTGCAAGTCATTCATTGATCAAAGCTGGTTTGAGAGAAATTCTTTTGCTTGACTTAAGTCAGTTATGAAAACTATAAATGCATAAAGTCAAATAGTTTTCTTTCTTCTTGGTTCAACTGGTCTCTGCTCAAAGAGCAGCTCTCAGTATGCTGATCAATGAGTGAAAGTAGATTTGTCACCTTTTCTTTCTATCTACATTTCTTTTACCTGTCTCTCTTTAGTAGTCACACAGAGATGAAGCTGACATATACAATGGACTGGAGAGCTACCAATAACTTGTGTACACACAAACAACAATAAGAAGTTATTTCTATATTGTAACAACTGACATTATAATGCATCTTATTAAGTGATTATCTTAACAAGCAATTAATATTTATTTTGTTCAATACAATGCATCGATACACATTGATTTTTATACTTGGTAAACAACCGGCTCAAGAAATACGCGCCTTCTCTACTAAATGCTGCTAAAACTGGATCTCATATATAATCATTACAGGTGATAGAGTGCACCCTGCTGTGAAAAACAAAAAAAACCCAAACTGCTGCTGTTTCTGTCTCTCATACAGAAGTTTTTTCATTGAATTAAAGTGAAACAAATGTGTCTTGAATGACTTATTGATTTATTTAGTAACGAATAAAATCTACAAGCTATAGGAGGATTGAAAATACATTCGTTTCCTTTTATTTAAGACGTTTCTCAACAGCACAATTCTGAGAGTTATTTCCCCTTAGAGTGAAGGGAAGTAACTCGAATGGCGCTAATGTTGCAGTCATCGCCACTTCCTCCCACGCCAGCGAAACTTCCGGCATGTACAGGACGTTTATTTGTTTTTTTAAACTTTCTTAAATTGATTATTGTAATTAACTACAATTTCAGCTACGATGTATGTCGGTGAGCATCTCTGTACAATGAGGAACAGTTAACTAGTTTTCTCTTTAGAAATCTACAAGAAATCAGTAATTCCTATGTTTGTGTTTCCATCATTAATTAATGTTTATTTTATAATGTTTCCCAAGGCGACAACCTTCACCGACAAATTCCCGTGGAATTTCTCTTATGTTTCTCGTTATTTTTTCATGCATAGACTATGACATTTAGCTGTAATTACCTAGCAGATTATACACCAATTAGCTGTTTTATATTGTTGCACATTTGGGCCATTTTTCACAATTATTCGTTATTTTAAAGTCATTAAACAATACATTCATTTAACATATTTTGGATGTGTATTAGTTTGCCGGTCTTAACTAGATAGACACTTAAACCACTTCTAAGTTATTTCACATACCATATACTGATTATTTATTGAGTTTAGTTATATATTTATTGCTAGCCTATATTCTTATATTCAAGTTTTAGCTGTAACAGACATCAGACCAGTTGATTGTGTTTGCGTCTTTAACAAAATGATTCTGGGCATGTGTCGTCTGTTTTGCCTTCTGTTGGTCTTAACATTTCTTTATGCGTTAGCCGTGTATATCTTTGCTCAGGGTTTTCTGTTGAAACGTACCGTATTACCAGAAAAAAGTCAATGTAATGTCAACTTTGCGACTGTATTGGAAAGACACGGAGAGCAGGGATGCTGGATGCACGGACGTTTTCGACGAGCTATCATCATCATTATCGATGGCTTGCGGTATGATTTCCTCGTCCCCAATAATACAGCTAAAACAAATATGTTGCCTTATATTAACAAATTAACAGTTGTACATGATAAATATAACCAAGAGAAAGATCGTGCAATGTTGTATAAATTTATAGCTGACCCTCCTACAACGACCATGCAACGACTGACTGGACTTACGACCGGTAGCCTTCCTACATTTATCGAAGCTGGGTCGAATTTCCGTTCTACTGAAATTACAGAAGATAACATTATCGATCAATTAGTTGCTCAGAAGAAGAAGATCAAATTCCTCGGAGATGATACATGGATGGGACTTTTTCCTGGGAGGTTTACTAAATCTTTTGCATTTCCTTCTTTCAATGTTAAAGATTTACACAGTGTAGATAATGGGATTATAAGTCATCTCTCATCAGAGCTTGCCAAGTCCGACTGGCATGTTTCGATTGCTCATTTCCTTGGTGTTGACCACTGCGGACATCGTTTTGGACCAAACCATACAGCTATGGCCGAGAAACTATCACAAATGAACGAAATGCTTGAGTAAGAAGCTGTTATTACTTCTTGGCATGGTCTCTTCTTTCTTATCTTCTTTTTTTTTTGTTAAACAACTTAACCTCATGTGTCATCAGCACACACACACACACACACACAGCCCAATAATAAAAATGCTATTGTGTTGTTGAAACTGCCAGAAATAGCAGCTATATTTTCCTCATATCAAAACCCTAAAGGACAAAGGTAAATAGTGTAGTCCTGTACACAAACTGTCTGACAAAAAAGTGGAAGTGTTCGTTTTTCTTTCTTTGTCAAAGAGAGTAGGGCAGTACTTCTGATCCCACCACTTATTTTGTGGGGCCTCAGAGATTTGTTGGTAGCAGGAAAGATGTATCTTCAACCTAGAATTTTAGACTGAATGATTGCAACAGAGGACCAAATGGTGGTATTAAATTGCTAATGGCTTAAGTTGACTGGGTACCATTACTTTAATCATAAGTCTTCTCAACCAGTGTTGGTCTGAAGCTAAAAAATAACAGCAACAGACAGACATATATACACATTGAAAAACGAAATCTATATTTCTCTTTCTCTCTCTCTCTCCTTCCCCCTCTCTCCTATCTCTCTCTCTCATATTTATATACACACACACAACAAATTATATATATAAAAGAAAAAAGAGATGACAAAGGAATAAATGGTTATCCTATGAGCTTCATTAGCTTAAAGCTGTTTCCACTATAAAATGCTGTTGACTCGCAGTTGGGTGCCTGAGTAACATTTTGTAGCTTCAACAGAGCCTCAAACATGAAGTGCTGCTTCATGTTTGAGGCTCTGATGAATCTAATGAGGTTCATAAGATAATCATTTATTCTTTTGTCATCTCTTTTTCGTATTACCACTGTACTCTACTAACACTTTGTTTAGAAGCATATATAGATTGAGTTCTATGCCAGGTTATTAGTATCACAATGGCTAGGCAATATATATATATATATAGTATCATCATTACCATCATCATCATTGTTTAACATCCGTTTTTTATGCTGGCATGGGTTGCCCGGCTCGACAGGGGTCTGGGAAGCCAGGAGGCTGCACCAGGCTCCAGTCTGATCTGGCAGTGTTTCTACAGCTAGATGCCCTTCCTTACACCAACCACTCCGAGATTGTAGTGGATGCTTTTTACGTGCCACTGGCATGGAAGTCAGTCTAGGTAGCGCTGGCACTGGCCATATTTGGATGGTACATTTTATGTGTCACCAGCACAGGGATCACAACTACAGTTTCCATTTGATTTTGATATATAATAATAATAATAATAATAGTATACATATATATA
>NC_068992.1:38206802-38210485 GCF_001194135.2 Octopus bimaculoides | reverse complement strand
ACAAAAAATGGGACAAGAATGCAAACATCCAGACAGATGATACAAAAAAGGGACAGGAAAAAACAAGGACAGGTCATTCTGAGTTTTCTTTCCTCAGTTGAGTTCCAGATTATCTTTGCAATTTCGGCTGGTTATACTCGAGATTACTCCAATCTGGCCAGCCCCAAGGAAATACGCATATACACATTTATACACACACACTTATGACAGTATTGTACAATGAGAATGAGTGCTCAACAGCACATTTGGTAGATAAATGTTCTTAATTTGTAGTTTAACAATGGTAAATTCGTAAGTGGATCATTTGAAAATTGTGGAAGTTTGTCCACATGAAACCATTGGTAACATTGTTAATGCATAAATAAAGAATATTTACATTTATTTTGTTTGAGTCAGTCTCTTGCTATTCTGGAGTTTTGCCGATATGTTCATAGCGTCATCAGGCATGTCACAACTTGTCTGGAGACTGTGGACAAAAATCCATAGTTGCAAAAGACTAATTCAACCAAAATACCAAACAATATTAATCTCTGCTATGGGATTAACTACTCTTTCTTCACTCAACTCTATATCATAATCATCATTCAACATCTACTTTTTTCCATGCTTGCATGGCTTAGAAAGAGTTTATTGAGGCAAATTTTATTATAGCTGGATGCTCTTCCTGTTGCTGACCCTCACCTATTTCCAGGCAAGGTAATATGTCCCATGGCCAGGTATGTTTGCCATGGCAGACTGGAGATGAACAACCTTAACTGCATGACAGTGACTCTCATTTATAACCATCATATGATGGCAAGTCTAGGGTACACATAAGTGCATACATACACACACACACACACACACACACTTATACATAATATTTGTACACCAAGCATACACACACACACACACACATGAAGTTATTAATCCAAAATTGTTATGTTTCAGTTCTGTCATGAAACTGATGAAAGATGATACAATATTGTTTTTGTTTGGAGATCATGGCATGACTGACACGGGCGACCATGGCGGTGACAGTAAAGATGAAATAGAGTCTGGTTTATTTATATACAGTCCATCACGTTTAAGATATCCACCATCAAAGGTGAGCCACGATTTATACATTGATTTTACTTTACATTAAGACTTTATAATTTTTTTGTTTTTGGCTAGGATGTAAATATTTGTAGACTTAACTAACACATACTTTGCTTTCTTTACTTCTAATTCTGCACAGGTGCAGGAGTGGCTGTGTGGTAAGTAGCTTGCTTACTAACCACATGGTTCTGGGTTCAGTTTCACTGCATGGAACCTTGAGCATGTGTCTTCTGCTATAGCGTCGGGCCAACCAAAGCCTTGTGAGTGGATTTGGTATATGGAAACTGAAAGAAGCCCATCGTATGTATGTGTTTGTTGGTGTGACTGTTTGTCCCCACGCCATTGCTTGACAACCGATGTTGGTGTGTTTATGTCTCCGTAACTTAGCGGCTTGACAGCAGAGACTGATAGAATAAGTACTAGGCTTACAAAGAATAAGTTCTGGCTTCAATTTGTTTGATTAAAGGTGGTGCTCCAGCATGGCCGCAGTCAAACGACTGAAACAAATAAAAGAATACAAACTCATTAACTGCATTTGCCTTTTTGTAAGCTTCTTTGAGCCCTACAAAATAACCAATCTGGACAGTGTCTTTTCTGTCAACCTCAGACAATTAGATTCTAAGTTCTTGTGTACATTAAACCTAGTGGTTAGGACATTCATCTCATGATTGCAAGGTGATGAGTTCAATTCCTGGCGATGTGTTGTGTCCTTGAGCAAAATACTTTATTTCACATTGCTCCTGTTCACTCAGCTGGAAAAAATGAATTGAACCTGTAATTAAAGAAGGGCCAGCCTTATATTCTGTGTTATGCTGAATCTCTCTGAGAACTATGTTAAGGGTACACTTGTCTGTGGAGAGCTTAACCACTTGCACATTAATTTCACATGCTGGCTGTTCTGGTGATCAGATCAGCTGTAACTGTCATCGTTGTAACTGATGGAGTGCCACATTAAACTCATCAATCTTTCCTCTTCAGAAGAGAAATTTTTACACCCTTCATATTACTGGACCTTTTACTCACCTCCTTCACCGCTGACAGATTGTCTCCCTATTCCCTCGTAAAATGATTTTGATGGAAACAAAATTTTTGCCCATGACATTGATAAATCATTTGTATATCTCTTGATCTGCGGTTCTCAAGCATGTGGCCCTCAAGCATCCTTCCGGCAGTCCTCAATGGTCTTCTCTCTATAAATATAATAAATTTAAGGTGGTGAGCTGGCAGAAACATTAGCACACCGGGTGAAATGCTCAGCAGTATTTCATCTGCTGTTATGTTCTGAGTTCAATTTCTGCTGAGGATGAGTTAGCCTTTCATCCTTTCGGGGTTGATTAAATAAGTACCAGTTATGCACTGGGGTTGATGTAATCGACTTAATCCCTTTATCTGATGTTGTTTGTCCTCTCTATGTTTAGCAATATGTGGGCAATAAAGAAATAAATATAAATTTTTTTTAGTTGACTTGTGCTTTAGTTTTTCTGGTGCAGCCTCTAAAAAATCCAGGTTTTGGATCTGGTCCAGATATTAAAAAGGTTGGGACCCACTGACCTAGATAGAGAATCTTTACTTTAGGGACACAAATTTTTCAACCCTTAAATCTGAAGTATTTGTATTGAACTACTTGATTCTAACATGTTTCAGAAGATCTTTCTGATGTTCATTTTATCAACTCTGCTATATCCACCCTTTTAATCCCCTACCAACCCTACGTGTTGTTACTTTTCATCTCCTAAACCAATGCAAATCTATTACTCTTTACTCTTCATTAACCTTCTGTACTCAATCATTATTCACTATCAGCTTAGACACTTCCCATGAGGAATGGATCACTTCTATATCTTTCTTTTTACATCTTTTACTTGTTTCGGTCATTTGACTGTGGTCATGCTGGGGTACTGCTTCGAAGAGTTTTAGTTGAACAAATCAACCCCAAGACTTATTTTTTTAAGGCCTAGTACTTATTCTATTCCTCGTCAATGGTGGTGGGGGACAAACACAGACACACACACTCACACACATATATACATATATATGATGGGCTTCATTCAGTTTTCCTCTTCCAGATTGACTCGCAAGGCTTTGGTTGGCTCAAAGCTATAGTAGAAGATACTTGCCTGAGGTGCCATGCAGTAGGACTGAATCCGGAACCATGTGGTTGAGAAGCAAGCTTCTTACCACGCAGCCCTGCCTGCACCTTATAATATATATATATATTTTTAAACACATCAGAGATATGTCCATAATAGGACATCTAACCCGCTAGAAGAAGCAGTCAAAACTCCAAACTACAATTAGGGATAATTTCGAAAGGGAATGAAAAATAAAAACATTTACCATCTATTTTCCGAACCAATGGTTTCAAGCTATTTTTAGCACGTGAAAAGACATTTGAGCGAGTTTGTTGCCAATACCGCTGGACTGGCTTCTGTGCAGGTGGCACGTAAAATAAACCATTTTGAGCGTGGCTGTTGCCAGTACCTCCTTACTGGCCTTCGTGCCGGTGGCACGTAAAAGCACCCACTACACTCTGGGAGTGGTTGGCTTTAGGAAGGGCATCCAGCTGTAGAAACTCTGCCAAATCAGATTGGAACCTAGTGTAG
>NC_068992.1:38203872-38206792 GCF_001194135.2 Octopus bimaculoides | reverse complement strand
TGTAGAAACTCTGCCAAATCAGATTGGAACCTAGTGTAGCCATCTGGTTCACCAGTCCTCAGTCAAATCGTCCAACCCATGCTAGCATGGAAAGCAGACGTTAAACGATGATGAAGGCCAGCTATTATCAGCGGAAAAGCCAAGATTAACATATAAACACGAGACACTACATAGAAACATGTTTTGTGCTTATATGCTATAATTTTTTCATATCTCCCGCGTATGTGCGGTTTTTCTAATTGGCAGCAAATATTAAAAAATGCCGATTTTCTTTCAGAAATTAGCCAAAAAAAACATTTTATCATTTTTAATAAATATCAGGGCAGCAAAATAAAAATTTTAGAAATTTTATTTGCTACCAGTGGTCTGGTGTGTGTATATATATATATATATATATATATATAGTGATCTTGAAAATCTATTGTTGTGAGGGGATGTAAGAGATTTGAAATCTGGTTTCATTCAACAACACTCTGATATAGTTTACTTGACACATCAAAGACCTTACACAATGCAACATCCTTCTCATTCATCAACAATTCTGAGTTAAAACCTTCAGCGTCTATTTGTTACACCTCGCCATCTTTCAATATGTTCACCTATGTTTGATATTCTTTCATGATTGCTTGTAATGCCAGGAGTGATCCTCAATGAATCATGGTTGACTGTGTATGAGGGGGTACTGAAAAGTTCCGGGCTTTGAGTAAAAGGAAATAGAGGAGAGTCAGTTAATTGTGATTTTATTCAACATATTCTCCTCTCAGATTCACACACTTATTGCAGCAGTCCTTCAGTTTTTCTAAGCCCTGTAAAAGAACTTGGAAGGTTGGGCCTCCAAACAGGCCTTTTGTGATACCCTTAAAGCCAGATACTTTGCAGTAGCCCCTCGTATATATAGGCTGCCAGTTGCTCACCCATACTAGTTTCCCCTCTTCAATCCACCAATGTTCATCCAAGGAAAAGGCCACTGACAGGGTCTGATGCTACTGGGCACCAATATTGTCACAGGTATCTACCCAACTCTGTAAAAGTTACATCCATCCAACACTTCAAAGTGGTCCTTTTTTTTTCTTTATCGACCCTGAAAGGTAATGTTGAACTCAGGTCCCAGAGAATTGGAACAGATACTGTGAAACATTCTATCAAAGAACTTTACCAATAACCATGATGGATTATTCTGGAAATAAAGAATCTAAATCTGATATTTCCATAAATATTATTAATGTCTGGTCTCATTAAAAAGATTCACACTGAAAATGGATTTTATTGTCTTTAAAACTGCCTTCAATGTCTTGTTGACATCATCTTGGAGTTATCTCCTTTGTTTCTCGTATTTTTGTTTTTGGATCTTCAACATTCCTAAAGGGAGTTTTTGTCTACTGATTACTTGGGTATATTCTCACTTCATCCCAGTTTTTCAGTTTAGCAGTTTTCTTGTATGCATTAATATTAAACTTAGTTTTAGACAGGACACTCTGTCTATTCACTTCCTCTCACTGCGTCAATGTATGCTATTGTCTATAACTACCAATATATATGGACATTGTGTGGATAAAAATGAGAGGAATTCTGGTTGACAACAGATCATCATCATCAACTTTGTTTTAACTGTCCACTTTTCCACGTTTGCAATGGGTCACACGGAATTCATTGAGGTAGATTTTCTGTGGCTAGGTGCCCTTGTTGTCACTCACCTTCACCTGTTTCCAAGTAAGATAATATTTCCCCCTGACTAGACATGTTTTTGACAGAAATGAATGACACTATTTGTATGACGGTGATGTTCATTTACAACTATTATGTGATGTCAAGACAAGATGACACAAACACGTGTGTATATCTATATATATGTCATCATCATCATCATCATCATCATTTAATGTTCACTTCCCATTCTGGCATGGGTTGGATAGTTTCACTGAGGACTGGCAAGCCAGGAGGCTGTACCAGGCTCCAATCTGATCTGGCAAGGTTTCTGCAGCTGGATGCCCTTCCCAACGCCAACCACTCTGTGGGTGCTTTTTATGTGCCACTGGCATCGAAGCCAGTCAGGCGGCACTGGTACTGGCCATACTTGAATGGTGCTTTTTACATGCCACTAGCAAAAGAGTCAGTCAAGCAGCACTGGCATTGACCACATTTGAATGGTGCCTTTTATGTGCTACCGGCATGGGATCCAGTCAGGCAGCACTGACATCGACCACACTCGAATGGTGCTTTTTACTTTCCACCAGCACTGAAGCCAGTCAGGCGGTACTGGCACCAGCCATGCTTGAATGGTGTTTTCTATGTGCCACCAACATGGAAACCAGTCGGGCGGCACTGGCATTGGCCACAACTATGATTTCACTTGACTCAACAGGTCTCTCAAGCAGAGTATATTGCCTGACGATTGAAGGGTACTTTTAATTGTTGAGCAATATGCTGTGCTTGAGAAGACCATCGTAGTCGTATGTATATATATTTCTGTATGTGAGTGTGTTTATGTGTGTACATATATGACCCGTCTTTTTTTGCCTGTCCTTCTGATTGTTGTTTCTTTTGTCCACTTTTGTTTCATCTATCTGTCCGAGCGTTTTGATGCCCTCTTTTGCGTTTTTGTTCCATTTTTGTGTTTATATATATATATATATATATATATATAAACAAATAGTAAATGAGTATATGCATATATATGTACAGGTATGTGCATACCGACATCCACCTGTATGTATAGGTGCATATCTGGGTACAGGACATTGCAAACAAAACAGAGACGAGAAAACACACAAGCCACATAGAGAACATTCTACTTCATCAGCTACCTCCGTTTTAACACCGGCGTTTCGAAGAGCTAGGCAGGACGCATCGTTAAAACAGCTCTTCCCATGGACCGCAAATTAAATTTGTGTACACAAATTAAATCTTGCCATGGAGGAAT
>NC_068992.1:38203117-38203659 GCF_001194135.2 Octopus bimaculoides | reverse complement strand
TATATATATATATATATATATATATATATATATATATATATATATATTTGTATGTATGTATATATATATGTGTGTGTGTATATATATGTGTGTGTGTGTGTGTGTGTATATATATATATGAATGCATATATATATGTATGTATATATGTATGTATATATATTATCATCATCATCGATATGGGTGTAGAGGTTTGGTAGATTGGTTAGTTTCATTGGGTAATTAGGGCAGGGTGAGTATTATTTAGGTGCGGGATTCCTAGTTTAATTAAACATATTTTTTTCGCACGTGTGGGATCTTTCTGATTTGGTGGGCGCCACTTTTTATTTAGTGTTTATTAAGTGTGTTTTCTACCGAAACACTTTAAAACTTCATATAGTTGTTGTTGACAAACAACGGCACTAATTTTATATATATATATATACACATACATATATATATATACACACACACACATATATATATATATACATATATATATATACACACATACATATATACACATACATACATACATATATATATATATATATATATATATATA
>NC_068992.1:38195235-38201468 GCF_001194135.2 Octopus bimaculoides | reverse complement strand
CTTTTTATTTAGTGTTTATTAAGTGTGTTTTCTACCGAAACACTTTAAAACTTCATATAGTTGTTGTTGACAAACAACGGCACTAATTTTATTCAAGGGAAAAGATCCCATGACACCGCTAGAACATGTTGTTTACATTCCACAGCAGTAATTGTTTTCACCTCAATAGATGTCAGTGATTGGTTGAAATTACCGAAATATGACAATTTTAACACGAAATAACTTTAAAAAGATAAAATTTTCTCAATAGCACTAAGAGTAAAAGATGTTTTATATGACACATTCTACCAGTGTCCCAAGTTTGAAAGTGTTTCGTCAAGAAAACAAGTGGTGCCCGCCAAATCAGAAAGATCCCACGTGTGTATTCTATGTAGAAAAAGAGATGATGATGATAGTAATAATACTGATAATAAATATGGTGATGATGATGATGATGATATTTGTAAAAGTATAAATACTAATTTTAATTTTTTACAATTCTATTTCCAGACTTCAACTTCGGCAATTCCAAGCATCGCTCAAATTGACATCGTTCCAACTCTGTCTCTCCTGTTAGGTGTTCCAATTCCTTTCTCAAATGTCGGGATGGTCATTAATGAGCTCTTCTCTTTCTGCCCGTGGTGGGATACTTATAGCGATGCCAAACAGCTCTACCACAACATAAAAGCACTTCGACTGAATGCACACCAACTCGACCAATATTCTCAGATTTATTCACAAACTTCTGGAGAACCGCTGCTAAAAAACAAGTTTTTACAGCTTCACCAAAAGTTTGAGAAGGCAGAAAAAGAATTCAGCCAGTTTGTAACAGAAATGGTGAAATCTGAAGACATGGCTACTGACAGTCAATGGTTGGCACGTCTAAAAAATAATTATGTCGCATTCATTTCTGAAACTAAAGAGATGTGCCAAGATTCTTGGGCTAAGTTTGATACCACACAGATTCTACTTGGCTTTTTTGTTATGTACTTTGCCATTTTTGTAAATATCTATTTCTTAAAACTACCTTTTCTCAGAGATACTTCTTACCCCAAATCTGTCGTCTTTCTGCTGGCTGGCATATTTATAATTTCTATTTTATGTATTCTTCAATCTCTATATTTCAAAGACAGCTCTGTGTTGAATATTCCTTCCATAATGATTATATTCGATGTTGCTATTCTTGCACCAGTTATTTACTTTGTTATCACTAAAAGCAAACTGCCTACTCTATCTTCTCTCAAAAAAACATTCAGTTTGCGTAAATATGATCTTGTCACTAACTGTTCCTGTTTAACGACCATTATCTATATTGCTGCCTTCTTTTCTAATAGTTATGTTGTTTATGAGGATTGTGTTGTTACATTTTTAATTCTTAGTCACCTCTGTTGTTACTTTGTCCAACTCTTAAGAAAAATGCTTCATGACAAGATGGCCCATCATCGAGATGGACCGAGTAAGCGCAGTAAGTCTGTGAGCAAGTTTGACATTGGTTATATCTTCATCCATCCAGCATTCATTATCTTTCTTCTAGTTTTACTGTTCTGTCTTGTCTTGAGATTCTCCATATCTTTCCGCACGTGTCGGGAAGAGCAATGGACTTGTATTCATTCAATATTTACTTTCCCCCTGTCAAACCTCTCAGACAGCGAAAGCAAAAATTTACGTTATTTTTTCAGTGTTGCTTGTATTATTACTGTCATTGTTGTATCTCATCAGTGGTTACGCTTCTATGGAAACCTAAACAGCAACATAACCACTGTCTTATTTTATAAATATGGATTCCCAGCTGCAACCATTTGTATTGGATTACATTGGGCCGTTCAAGGTCTCCCAGCTAAAGAACTTGACAGTCTACCCTACATACACCATGTCTTTCTGGCAAGATTAGCTTATGCACTCCTCATATTATCCATGTTGTCTTTTATAATCAACCCATTATGTGTTCATCTTGTACAAACCAACAGGAAGCGGTTGAATATTCCTTCTTGGCGTGCTTCTGTTACTGAGATAATTCCGGAAGTTTTCAAACAGTTACATAAAAACTGGGGAGAAGAAAAAGAAGAAAACTCTGAAAAGCCTGTAATTGCTTGTGGACTCGGGACGGTCCAGACTGCCTCCAGTATTTACTGTGTGACCATGTGCTCTTTATTAGTGAGTTTATTACTTGGTGATGGTATGACCCCAAGTATATTACTGGCTTTAATCCTCATTTGCATTTTCTTAGAGCTACATTCCACATTTTACCACACATCGGTAAAATTAGGTAAGTTCATTTTGAAAACATTTTCTTTTATATTCATCATCATCATCATTATCGTTTAATGTCTGCTTTCCATGCTAGCATGGGTTGGATGATTTGACTGAGGACTGGTGAACCAGATGGCTGCACCAGGCTCTAATCTGATCTGGCAGAATTGCTACAGCTGGATGCCCTTCCTATTATGCAAAAAAAGAATATTAAAAAACATACAAGAAATCATCATCGTCATCATCATCACCATCATTATCATAAACATTGTCATCATCATCATCATCGTCATTATCATTGTCATCATCATCAGCATTAAGGTAGTGATATAGCAGAAACGTTAGCTTGACTGGAAAAATGTTCAATGGCATTTTATTCATCTTTATGTTCTGAGTTCAAATTCCGCCGAGGTCAACTTTGTCTTTTGTCCTTTCAAGGTCAATGAAATAAAGTACCAGTTGATAATCGGGTGTTGATGTGATTGGCTTACCACCCCCACTACTCCAGAATTGCTGGCCTTGTGCTAAAATTTGAAATCTCTATTCTTACTTTAAACTCTCTACACCTGGTGGCACAAAACCACCTCCCTCGATTCAACACCCCTACACAGTCAAAGGATCTTGTCTTGCAAGTTACTTGGTGACCTCTCTAGTGCAGGTGCCATGAAAAAAGCACCCAGTATGCACAGTAAAGGGGTTGGCATAAGGAAGGGCCTCCAGCAATGGAAACCTTACCAATGCAGACAGAGCTTGGTGTAGCCTCCTCCCCAGTTCTTTGAATCTTGTTGAACTGTCCAACCCATGCCAGCATGAAATACAGATGTTAGATGATGATGATTGTTTAATTTTTCTTCAACAATAATGTTCTGTTTGAGTGTTGGGCCTCACAGAGGCAATGACCAAGATGTTTGGCGTTATGTGGTGCTTGAGAAGACCCATCAAGCCAAGCAAAATTGCAGTCATGGTAGATACTGGTGTTACGCAAATGGCACCCGTGCCGGTGGCACATAAAAAGCTTCCATTACACTCTCAGAGTGGTTGGCATTAGGAAGAGCATCCAGCTGTAGAAAACTATGCCAAATCAGATTGGAGCTTGGCGCAGCCTTCCAGCCTTGCCAGCCATGGTCAAACTGTCCAACCCATGCCAGCATGGACCACAGACGTTAAATTATGATGATGATGATGATGAATAATGTCTGCCAAATTTGTCAGCCTTACATAAAAAAATTTTTGTTTTGTTGTTTTGCCAGAGAATGCTGAAGTCTCCTGGACATCAATAACCATGTGGAGTCTGCTGTCAATATGTTTCTTCTATGCCACTGGACATCAAGCTACAATCCAAACAATTCGATGGGAATCAGCATTTGTTGGTTTCTATGGAGATTTTACAACTCATATTATTCCATCAGTTTTGATCACACTCAACACATTTGCTGGACCAATTCTGTTTACTGTAGCGGCACCATTATTGCTATTTTGGCCACACATTAACAAACCAGCTGCAGAATATTTCAGCCACAAGAAGAAAGCTGAAGAGTGGAGAGGAGATGTGGTATTGTTTGAGAAGAATGTTGTGCCTCAGTTGTTATTCATGTTGTACACTCGTTTGTTTCTCTTCTCTTCTTTAGCAGTAAGTATTTCATAAACCTTTGCATTATTGACCAGTTTTAAGACAGCGAGCTGTCAGAATCGTTAGCATTATTTCATCTGCTGCTATGTTCTGTGTTCAGATTCCTCCAAGGTCGACTTTGCCTTTCATCCTTTCAGGGTCAATAAATTAAGTACCAGTTGCATACTGAGGTTGATGTAATCGACTACCCCCGTCCCCCACAATTTCAGGCCTTGTGCCTATAATAGAAAGGATTATTTACCAGTTTTAGCCATTGGACTGTGACTATACTAGGATACCATCCATCGTCACAAGCTTCTATATCATTCTAGTCACTGGGATGTGACCATACTGCAGCACCACTTCCATGAATCTTTACATCTTAACCCTTTCATTACCAACCCGGCTGAAACCGCTTCTGGCTCTGAGTACAAATGTCTTGTTTTCATAAGTTTTGAATTAAAAAAAATCTTCCACCAAACCTTAGTCACAATTTATGTTTCTAACACTAGCCTAATGATAACTAAGTTATTTTACTAAATTCTTTGTTATATTTAAAGTAATTGAAAGAGATACAGAACATCTCAAAATAAATACAATAACGAAAGGGTTAAACTGGTTTCAGGAATAGGACCATGGCTTTTTTATGGCATCACCTCAAAGGGTTTTAGACAATCACATCAACCGCTGCACTTATTTCAGTCTACAACTTATTTTATTGATCATTTCATGTTGAACAGCTAAGTTAGAGGACATAACATAAACAACACTACCAGTTTTTTTCTTTAGATCAGTGTAAACACAAACAATTGTATATACAAGATGGACTCCAGTACAGTTCCTGTCCAGTCTGTCAACTTCTACACACAGGACATTGGTCCACTCAGGGTGCTGTGAAGTGGAGTTGAAAGTGAAACCATGTGGTTGTGAAGCTAGTTTCTCAACTGCACAGCTGTTCTTTCCCATCTTCAACATGGTATGGTATGATTTGACAGATATAGCTACTATTTCTAACAGATCAAGTGATCATACAGTCTCCTCTAGGTTAAACATTCTTATATTTACTGGACTGACATAAAGCTGCTGCTGTGAATTAAAATCATGCTACCTCCAGTTTTACCACATGACAAAAGTATTTTTGTAAGTTGGTTTTGAAAACGATAAAGGCCTTTTATAAAGGAGAAATATTTTCAGCTGTATTATTTAGAATGATTTATAGAAGTTATGAAACTTGGGACTATGCATCACATGGATATTTATCTGTTTGGTACACAGTAAATAATTTGTTGATTTCTATAAACAAGAAATCAAGCTCTTATTATATTCATTGGTTCAGTGCGATAGCTTTGACTGAGGAGGTACAATAAAGTTGAAACTGCAGTGTCTCAAAGTCCTGTTACACTGGTGAATCATGAATGTTATAAACACACATTGTCTAAAGAGAGGTGGTGTTCTCTGCTGACAAAACACAAAAGCAATCAAATATTGATGTCTGAATCTGTCAGAATGTGTTGAGAATGAATAATTATGTTTGAATTGTAGATGCCTGCAGAAAAGTTAAATCTAACCAATATATAAGATTATATGTCACTGTGTTATATACACACCATACACACTGTGAATGGTTTGTATGTATGTATATATATATATATATATATATATTTGACAGGAAGGACAACAAAAGAAAGAAAGAGACCTTGATATTATGCAAATATATATATATATATACACACACACACATATTTATATACGCACACATACAAATATATATACATACACACACACACACATATATATATATATATATATATATATATATATATATGCACACACACATATATATATACATATATAATATATATATACACACACACACATACACATGTATATATATACACACACACGCACATATATATATATACACACACATACATACACACACACACACACATATATGTACATATCACCAACTCATTTAATGTCCTTTCTCCATGCTGACAATTGTTGGATGGATCCAGTGGAACTGGAGACTGCATTGTACTCCAATGTTTGTTTTGGCATAGTTTCTATGACTGCATGATGCTCTTATACCAAATATTTAAACAAAGCCTTCAAAGACTGAAGTAGAGAAGGGTTCTGTGCCAATGGTTGCAAAGCACAGGCCAGCTGAAAACTTCTACAAAAGGGGCCGGATCCATTGGGTGTACAAAACGATCATCATCATCGTTTAACGTCCGCTTTCCATGCTAGCATGGGTTGGACGATTTGACTGAGGACTGGTGAAACCGGATGGCAACACCAGGCTCCAGTCTAATTTGGCAGAGTTTCTACAGCTGGATGCCCTTCCTAACGCCAACCACTCAGAGAGTGTAGTGGGTGCTTTTACGTGTCACCC
>NC_068992.1:38179167-38194718 GCF_001194135.2 Octopus bimaculoides | reverse complement strand
GTGGCACTTTTTCACGCAGCTATCCTCATCCATTCTCACCACATGTCCATACCAGCGCAATCGTCTCTCTTGCACACCACAACTGATGCTTCTAATGTTCAGCTTTTCTCTCAAGATACTTACACTCTGACGGGTATTCACATTGACATTACACATCCAACGGAGCATACTGGCTTCATTCCTTGCAAGCTTACGTATGTCCTCAGCAGTTACAGCCCATGTTTCACTGCCATGTAGCATGGCTGTTCGTACGCATGCGTCATACAGTCTGCCTTTTACTCTGAGTGAGAGTCCCTTTGTCGCCAGCAGGGGTAAGAGCTCTCTAAACTTTGCCCAGGCTATATATATATATAGTCAATTCAAGGATGTCAGATTAAATAATCCAAAAATTTCACTGGCATTGAATCAAAACATATGTAGGTATTTGGCATCTGCCTTTTCTTTTAGAGGTTTGTAATTTAGAATTCATTTGTATTGTTTTTATAAAAGAATCTTTCAACCTCATATATCATACAAATGAATTATTTATACATCCATAATTCTCCATTTTCTTCCTTTCATCATTATATATATTTGATGGGCTTCTTTCAGTTTCTGTCTACCAAATCTACTCACAAAGTTTGGTCAGTGTGGGGCTATAGTTGAAGACACTTCTTTCAAGGTATCATGCTGTGTGACTGAACCTGAAGCCATGTGGTTGGGTAGAAAACTTCAGCCACATTTGCATAAAGAAATAAATTGTAAACGATTCCATTAAATGGATTAGGATTTTAAATATTTCCCCTGTTCTCTACAAACAATTGTGTGTGCGTGTGTGTATACAAATGAATAAACCCACATGTAATTTTGTTTGTTTGTTTTATTTTGCAGTTACTTAGCAGTATGACAGCAGCAGCACTTCATAGAAGACATTTAATGGTTTGGAAGATATTTGCTCCTCGGTTTATATTTGCTGCTGCAATGTCTGGAGTCACCTTTTTAACTGGTTTAATTACCTTCCTGTTGATGATTCGTGTACAAGCTGCTCTGTCGCGTTGGTTTTATAAACTAGCTGAATCTTATGGCCAATCTCAGTCTTGACGATGATGGTGCTCTTTAAGGAAAAACTACTTTGTAGACTTTTAGAGTTGTATTTGTTTAGCAGGTGGCTTCATCTGGGATGGTGTGATGAAATTGAACTAACTATATTGTAGCAGAACCATTTACTAACACACAAAGCTGTTAAATTAATTTTAAATTTAACCCTTCAAAATTTAAGCCAGTCATATCTGGCTCAAATATTCTACCTGTTTATGTTCAAACTGGCTAGATCCAACTTCTCACATAAACCCTACAATGTCATTCTAAAAATATAGAACCATATCATTGAAATCTCAAAGCTATGACTTGTTGCATGTTTAATTCAAAACAATGTGAATAAAGAAGTATTATGCTTGACAGAGTAATCCGAATACTAAAGGTTTGAATTTATTTCATCACACAAATACAACCTTGTCATTGATACAGTTCTATGAAGATGCAATAGAACAGGAACAATGAGCAAGTTACTACTTGCTCGTTTGATACTGCATTAAATAAATTTAAAACAAATTTAACAGCTTTGCATGTTATTAATTAGTTCTGCCATGGTGTAGTTGCTTCATAGAGAATTTATTTTAAAGCTTCCATATTTGAAATGTTCCATTTATTTTTACCTTTGGATTGTTTATATTTTAAGAGGCATTATTGCCATCAACAATCAGATTTTTAAGAAATTAACAAAAAAGAAACAAAAAAAAAAAAGATATAGGAACTCAGTTTTTAAATGAGTACATTACAGTCAACAAAAATATTGAAAAACCACTATTACATCAAATAAAGGCAGTGAGCTGGCAGAACTGTTAGCATGCCGGGCGAAATGCTAAGCAGTATTTCGTTTGCTGCTATGTTCTGAGTTCAAATTCCACCAAGGTAGACTTTGCCTTTCATCCTTTCGGGGTCGATAAATTAAATACCAGTTGAGTACTGGGGTCAATGTAATCGATTTACTCCTCCTCTCAAAATTTCAGGCCTTGTACGTATAGCAGAAAGGATTATTACATCAAATATATTTTTAAAATACAGTTTCTCAGTGCTATTAGAATTCACGTGATTCACTCTTTATGTGGTTTTAATAAGCTGTTATTTTGTAATGACAATAATAGTAATAATAACCAGATATTGAATTCATATATAAAATGTATATAGAATATTAGTTCACTAGTAACATATAATTGTACATGTTACATCTTCAAAGTGCATTTGGATGCATAAACATTCGTGTTATAATAAAAATTATTATTTTTATCCATTTCTGTTTCATGTATGTTTGTTCGATGAAGGAATGTTTGAACATCATTAATAAAATATTTGTTATGTTTTCAAACTATCTTTTACATTTCAACTTGTGTGTTTACTTTCTGCTTATTTTTTTAAAGTTCATTTAACTGAAATATTATGATGAACTGCAGATAAGATAATTAAAATTAATTATATTAAACAGTTGTAAAGTCTTTCATCACTCTCATTGTTTTCATATTTTCTTTTCTATGCTTGCACAGGTCAGATGGAATTTAACTGGATGCTCTTCCTGTCACCTATCTTCACCTGCTCCCAAACAAGATAATATTTTCCTTAGTCTTTGTGAAGACCTGTCAAACCAAGTGAAATTGTAGTTGTGGCTGATGCCAGTGCTGTCTGACTGGCACCCATGCCATTGGCAAACAAAAAACACCACTTGAGTGTTGGGCATCATGGAGGCAGTGACAGGTGACCAAGACTCTAGGCTATATACCATGCTTGTATTGACCTGTCAAGCCAAGCGAGACTGTAGTCATGGCTGATGACAATGTCAGGTCAACGGCATCCATGCTGGTGGCACGTAAAAAACACCCACTACACTCTCAGAGTGGTTGGTGTTAGGAAGGGCATCCAGCTGTAGAAACCTTGCCAAATCAGATTGGAAGCTGGTGCAGTCCCCCCACTCTGGCTCACCAATTTTCAGTGAAACCGTCCAACTCATGCCAGCATGGAAAGTGGACGTTCAACAATGATGATGATGATTTCAAACAGCTAGACATGCTTTCATGATTATAAATAAACAATATTGCTTATAGAATGGTGATGTTTATTTACATTTAGTGCGTGTTATTGAGACAAGGAGACAATGCACACAAGTGTGTATTTGTGTCTCCTTGTCTTGACATTATGTGATCATTGTAAATAAGCCTTACCACATGATTGGTGTTCATTTCCAACCCTCCATGAAATTGTGTCTGGCCATGGGAAAACGTCACTTTGTGAGGCAACAAGTGAGCATTGGCAACAAGAAGGGCATCCAGCTATAAGAACTCTACTTCAATGAATTCTGTTTGGCCTATGCAAGCATGGAAACATAAATGTTAAAACAATAATAATGGTGATAATTGTCTGATTAAAATTAAATAGTTTTAATTTTAACCAGACAGTTTTGATGCTTTGATAAACTACACTTTTTCTGCCCATAATGAAATTGTATAGACAAAGTCGTTAATGACTGCCCTGTGTATTTAAATAATTTTAGTTTATTTATACATGCCACCGGCACGGGAGCACTCAGTGCCGCCTGACTGGCTCCCGTGCCGGTGGCATGTAAAAAGCACTCAGTACATTTTCGCAGTGGTTGCCATTAGGAAGGGCTTCCAGCTGTAGGAAACCTTGCCAAATCAGTTTGGAGCCTGGTGCTGCCTCCCTGATTAAACTGTCTAACCCATGCCAGCATGGAAAGCGGAAGTTAAACTGTGAGTGGACCAGCAGGCCAAATAATAGAACCAATGTTACCTCTGCATGTCATAAAAGACAACTTAAAGATGTTGAAGTAGGATTTGTACTCTGACCTTATAAATGGACGGTTTGACTGAGATTTAGAAAGCCAGTGGCTGCACCAGGCTCCAATCTGATCTGGCAATGTTTCTACAGCTGGATACCCTTCCACTCCACGAATGTAATGGGTGCTTTTTACATTCAATATCATCATCATTGTTTAATGTCTGCATATATGTGTAAGTGTGTGTGTCTATGTGTCTCCACCTCCACTTGAAAACCAATGTTGGTGTGTTTATGTCCCTGTAACTTAGTGGTTTGGTAAAACAGATCAACTGAATAAGAACCAAGCTTAAAAAGCCAAAAATAAATACTGGAGTTAATCCATTCTTCAAGGCAGTGCTGCCCCAGCATGTCTGCAGTCTAATGACTGAAACAAGTAAAAGATAAAAGATTTCCTAGGAGTTTGTTTTGAATGTAGTGAAAATGTTTTCATACATGTGAGATCCATGGAAACACCATGTTTCTATTTTTGATGCATAAATTCACAGAACTTTCTAAAACCTTTTCATTGTTAAATACATTGTCTCTTCTTCATTATTGTTCCATAATTAAGACTGTTTAAAAGTGTCAATTGGGTGGTGGTGGCGGTGTACTGTTTTACAAATAACATCCGTAGCTATTTCACTAACATATTACACTTTCATTGGAAAATCTATAGTCCTATTTATGATAAGTTTATCATTATACCTAATATAAGCTTTCTTTCCACTGTCCACCCATCGATGTATTTGTCAATGTGGATAGATCGATAAATAGATTGACAGATGTAAAAAATTGAGTATTAAAATGTTATTTTGATAGTCACAATTGAAATTGAACTAAATTCAATGACTGGCACCTGTGGAGCGCTAACAGCACCATCCAAGTGGGATCACTGCCAGAGCAGCTGTCTGGCTTCCGTGCCAATGGCATGTAAAAAGCACCATTTGAGCATGATCTTTACCAGCGTCGCCTGACTGGCATGTGAACAAAACATTTGAGTGAGGTCGTTGCCAGTGTCGCTGGACTGACTCCTATGCAGGTGGCACGTAAAAAACACCATTTGAGTGTGGCTGTTGCCAGTACCACCAGACTGGCCCTTGTGCCGGTGGCACGTAAAAGAGGAGTGGTTGGTATTAGGAAGGGCATCCAGCTGTAGAAACTCTGCCAGATCAGATTGGAGCCTGGTGCAGCTATCTGGTTTGCCAGTCCTCAATCAAATCGTCCAACCCATGCTAGCATGGAAAGCGGACGTTAAACGATGATGATGATGATGACAATAATATATGATGTTTAAAATTTCCCTCTGCTAACCACTTTACATTTCTCTCTACCACATATTTCAACAAACTTTTTAACCATTTAATTCACCTCTCACTTTCACTAAACATGTTACAGCATAATGCATCAGCTGACATGGCATCTCTCACATTATTTGCTTCTCCCTCTTAATATAACTGCCTCCCCTCTCTATCTGCATATTTTTAACCTCACTACCAGAACATCACTCCTCTGTTAAACATTGTATTTGTAGCTCTCTTTTAACTAACTCACCTTTTAACTCACTTTTTAATAACTATTACTTTCCCTTACCTAACATCATTAACACTTCTCTCTTCCTCTTTTTCTCTTACTCTCCTTTCAACTAATCCTGTGACAGTGTAACACATTTGGTCTTAGCACATCAAGATGATAATGATGCAGATGTTAGATATTAAAATGGAGGGAAGGCCAATAGCAGTGTCTGTTTTACTGGAGCTAACTGACCACTAAATATACTGACTTTTGTAGCTATTTATGCTACTGATATCATTGGTAAATGGATTAATACCTTTCAATCACTTTTTCTGAGATTCTGCTTCTAGTTTAAAAAACAAAACAAGCAAAAACAACATCAAACATTGTGTGTTGAATCTTATTTTTAATGATATGTGGCAGGGTTTTATCTCATTCCAAGGGTTTCTGGTGAGAATAGATTCTTACTTATTGGACTTTGTTAAAAAAGCTCTCAGATAGTCTCATGTAAATATGTAGTTAGGGTTTCAAACCACCATCTGAAGACTGAGGATTTACAATCTTGTTATTAAATCATAGGCTGGCACTTCAATATGTCAGTCACTTGCAGCTTTTTTTACAACTCCACATTATTGGAACCATTTTAAAATAGATTAATTAATTCTGTAAAAGACATCACAAACCATTTTGCTTCTTCCTTCACTTTCTTCCTCACAACATTACCTCCAAAACCAATAAAAGCATCCTAGGAGAGAAAAAAGAAAAGAAAAGAAAAATATTAACCACTATTTGACTTTATAAATAATGGCTGGTTGTAGGAAGAGCATTCAGCCACAACACTACTTCATTGATTTAAATGGTTAAAATAACTCTCAGTCACTTTGTAGTACAGTACCATCACAGTTATTACTGTACTGTGTTAATAACAATACTTCCCCAGAGTATTCAGGTGTTTGCTTGTGGAAAAACCACCCATGAAAGTGAAGTGGGTACTTGATATCATAAGTTGAAAAATTTTAATTAGATTGATTACTTTAGTAATGAAAACAAATCATGGAATGAATAATTCTGATAAAAAAACGTAGGGGAAGTAACCCTGATAATATATTATCAAAATTCAAACTATGTATATTACTTAAGTCTTTCGCTCTCTATAGACCATGGATCATTAATGATTTGTCTCCACTGTTTTCAATTACAGACTGCCTTTTCTGCTTCTCTCCAGTTGACTTATTGCTTTTTTTTTCCTGCAGTTTTCTTTCAGATTTTGCTGCACCACCTCATATTTATCCCTGAGGAAAGGCCTTCCTCTCCCAGTTTTATTTTGGTTTTTCAGTTATCAATGCCTCTGTAACTTTGCTTTTTTTCTAGGTAGAAGTATTGGCCCTATGGGAACCTATTTTTACTTCTGGGAAGAGGTGATCCACATCATTCTGGCATCTAACCTTTGACCTGTTCAACATGACAGGCTCTAGCAGGAACATGTCTTCTGCTAGCATAGCTGTCAGGGCCATTGGGGCATACAAGCCACCATATCACAATGAAGACTGGACCCAGTAGCAGAATCAGTGTTTTTGTACAGTGATCATAGTAGCTAGTTCAACTCAGCTAACACAAAAATACATGTGAAAATGTGTGATAAACCTCGACTACAGTTAATTGTAAATAGTTTTTAGAAAATTACTATTTTTAAATCTCACAACACGAGATATTCAGCAACAGTACTTTGGAGTAAAGATTGTTTGCCAACATAACATGGCAGTCCTGGTTTAGGATGAATGTTGCTATAATTTAGCCCCAGGAGACATCGTCTCCAGCTGGCTATACCACATGATCTGTGTCCTTAAATTTTCGAACAAGGGAATCTAGCATCCTCACTCAGCTCAAAACAATGTGTATCGCGATTTCCGGGTTATTTCCTTTCATCAGCACACAAAATAGTTATGTTGCACATTTGATTGCAATCCAAGCTGTTATTTCAATGTGCATAGAAATATTAGATTACTTACAGCAGGAGGACAAGCTTCCATGTCAGTTGCACCATCACCGATCATAATTAAATTGCTATAATTATGCTTATCTTTCAAAAGTTGAATTACTTGTCCTTTACCACCACTCTTGGCAGTGAGCTCTGCTTTATCAAAACTAACATAATTACCTGAAAATATAAAAATGGTGAATTAAAACTGCTGTTAAATGATGATGATGATGTGATAAATAATATAATGTCAAGTGGTTTAAAGAAACGTTAGAGTAATTATCATAATAATTCATGTAAATTAACAAAGTGGTTCAGATGCAGGCATAGCAGTGTGGTTAAAAATGGCTTGAGTTCAGTCTTATTGTGTGGTACTTTGGGCAAGTGTCTTCTATGATCGTCCTGGGCCAACCAAAGCCTTGTGAGTAGATTTGGTATATGGAAAGAAGCCTGACATTATCATCGGTTTTCCATGCTGGCATCAGTTGGACAGTTTGACGGGATCCGACAGAAGACTGTGTTATATTCTGCTCTCTCCTTTGGCATAGTTTCTATGGCTGGATGGTTACAAGTTTGAATATGAAACAGTCCGTTGCCTTGAGTGTCTGGATGTATAGTGTGTAGAGATGCCACTTACACATGCACTGAGAAGTGCTTAATGGAATACCATTGTGCTGAAGTTGGTGTTGGTTAGCTGACCTGGCATACACAGATGTGTGCTTCAAAATATGTATACATGAGTGTGTGTGTGTGTATATGTGTGTGTGTGTGTATATGTGTGTGAATGTGACATTTCATTGCTTCACTTGTTACCAGCTGAGCAAAACAGTATTATGATGTTTGCATTCCTTGTAGATGTTATGACCTGTAACTGTACACTGTGAAAAAATGTTTTGAGGAAGAAAGTGAAAGAAGAAGCAAAATGGTTTGTGATGTCTTTTGCAGAATTAATTAATCTATTTAAAAATGGTTCCAATAATATGGAGTTGTAAAAAAAGCTGCAGGTGATTGTTATATTGAAGTGCCAGCTTATGATTTAATAACAAGATTGCAGATGGTTAGCAGTCTTCAGATGGTGGTTTGAAACCCTAACTACATGTAGAATAAAAAAAAATCCCTTACATGATAAACAGATAAGAGTTGGTGACAAGAAGAGCATCCTACCACAGATATAGTTCCCATTAAAAAAACCAATGTTGAATGGATAATATACTCACCATCTTGATCAAACTGCAACCTGTTTGCAAATATATGATCTTTTGGAATGTTCACTTCTTTGGCAACAGTCTCAATGATGGTACGGAATCCTCCCGAAATAAGATAGACATCAATGTTTTTTTCCTGTAGTATAAGTATCAGGTCTCTGTGAAACCAAAAGGGGTAAAACATACAGTAAAATGCTATATTATGTTATTTCTTTACTAAACAAAATTGTAATGGTTTGGAAGAAAATAATTTTATGTCTAATGGCAAACTGGTTGAAAAAAATGTTTTCATTTTTTAATTACCAAATTTGTTTAATTTACTAGAATTAGAAATGTGTATTGATTAATTGCACAGATGGTGTGTGTGGAGAGCATTCGTCTGTGAAATTGAAATTTGGACAATGGAGGAAGAGCTTCAGGATCATATTGCTGATACATACATCAGGCTTCACATGGAGGCTTGTGCCATGTAAAGAGCACCCAATGCACTCTGTAAAGTGGTTAGTGTTAGGAAGGGTATTCAGCTATAGAAACCATGCCAACATAGACAATTGTAGCCTGGTGCAGCTCTCCAGCGTGCCAGCTCCTGTCAAATCATCCAACCCATGCTAGCATGGAAAATGGAAATTAATTGATGATGATAGTACTTATGTCATCAACCCTGAAAGGATGAAAGACAAAATTGTTACTACTACTACTACTACTACTAATAATAATAATAATAACCATTTCAAATCTTGGCACAAGGCCAGCAATTTCTTTTAGGTCGAGGGAAGTAGCTGATTGTCTACTGTATTCCACTGAGTCTTTATGTTATCAGTTTCCAAAAAGATGAAAAAGCGAAGTTGATCTTGTCTGGATTTGAACTTAAGAATGTAAAAAAACTAGAAGAAATGCCATGAAGCATTTTGTACAGCACATTAATGGTCGTGCTAATAGAAATAAGGATTTCAAATTTTTGCCACAAGGGCAGCTTGGGGGAGGTAGGGATGGATTGATCACATTGACCCCCAGTGTTCAACTGGGACTTATTTTATCGACCCCGAAAGGATGAAAGGCTAAGTCGACCTCAGCAGAATGTGAACTTAGAATGTAGCGACAGACAAAATATCGCTAAGCATTTTGTCCAGCATGCTAATGATTCTGCCAGCTCGCTGCCTCATGTCATCATCATCACCATCATTTAATGTCTGTTTTCCATTCTGGCATGGGTTGGACGGTTTGACTGAAGTCTGGAGAGCCAATGGCTGCACCAGGCTCCAGTCTGATCAGACAATGTTTCCACAGCTGGAAACACTCCGAGAGTGTAGTGGGTGCTTTTTATGTGCCACTGGCACTGTCAATAGTAATGATGATGATGATGATGATGATAACAATCCTTACTAGTACAGGCATAGAGCCTGAAATTTTGGGTGAGATGTTAAGTTGATAACATCGACCCCGAAAGGATGGAAGGCAGAGTTGATCTAGGCAGAATTTGAACCCAGAATGTAAAGAGCTAGAAGAAATGCACATTTTTTTGCAACGCTCTACCGATTCTGCCAATCGACTGTTGTTATTATTATTTAGAAATATAAACCACGAAAGAATTTAAAAAAATATTCATAACAAAATTAGAATTAGAAAAAGATTGTTAAATATCATTTAATAATTAATTAAACATTTTATAGATGGGCCGTCGTAGGATTTTCGAGCGAGATCGTTGCCAGTGCCCCTGGACTGGCTCTTGTGCGGGTGACACATGAAATACACCATTTTGAGCGTGGCTGTTGCCAGTGCCGCCTAGCTGGCCTTCGTGGGATTTTCGAGCGAGATCGTTGCCAGTGCTCCTAGACTGGCTCTTGTGCGGGTGGCACATGGGGTGCACCATTTTGAGCGTGGCCGTTGCCAGTTACACAGAATTGACACCTGAATGTTAAGAACAGTCTTAGATGTATCTTAGAGAACTCATCCTACCAAGAACCCACTGAATGGATATATCCTGCCCATTTCCACCATTAAAAGGGAAAGGTGCTTGCACTTCACAGGACATTGTTGATGAGCTAAACAAGAGCTTGTCAGCAATGTCCTGTAAAGTGACCTATGGCTATGGATGTCAAAGCATGGCCGTACTCGAGCAGGTCATCCAAACACAACGTACGTAGATCAACTCCCCAGAAACACTGGATGCCTTCCCGAAGACCTTGCTCAACTAATGTAGGACTGACACAGATGAGATGTGCAAGTTGAAAATGTTTGAGGGAGCTCAACCAGATGATAATGATAATTAAAGACAAATTAATGCAAAAAAAAAGAAAAAAGCAAATCAAACAAACAAAATAACTTACTTGACTCCATCGGTTAATTTTGGTGGATGAGTTTCTAGAAACTGTTTAAGAATATTTTTACTTGGTTTAATAATATTTAACCTGGTTCTTAATGCATCTTGGAAGCTAATATTACCATTCATTGCTTCAATGGTACTAAAAAGAAAAGGGGGAAAAATACAATAAAAAATACAAAATACCAATAGATCAATATCTATTGATTAGTTTCTAGCCCTTTTATTTCATCACTATCATCACCATTATCATCATGTTGACAAAAGAACTGCAGATGGAGATGACCTGTCTCACCTATTGCAATCATGGAAAAACATATGTAAAAATGATGATGGTAGTGGTGGTGGGGTTGGAGATGCATGGCAGCAATGATGGTGGTGGAGGCGATGATGGTTGTGACGAAGAAGACAATGATGGGAGTGCATATCAAGATTAGGATATTCTGATGAAAGTGAAGTGGAATGGTTAAAACAACCTTCAGTCACATTGTAGTACAGTACCATCACAGTTATTACTATACTGTGTTAACAATATTCCCCCAGAGTATTCAGGTGTTTGTTTGTGGAAATCCTACCCATAAAAGTAAAGTGGGTACATCATACTTGATTTAATTTTAATTAGATTAATTACTATAGTAATGAAATCAAATCATGGAATGAATAATTCTGATCAAGGAATATAGAGGAGGTAACCCTGGAATCTTAACAATTGATTATGAACTGCATGGTGAGTCTGAATGTTTAGCAGCACAGGGACAACTTTAGACATGTTTCAGTCTTATTTGTCTTCCTTTGCAAAATCTAATAACAATCAAAGGACTGAAGGTTTATTTATTTCTTTTTGTAAGGGGTCTTAAAAACTTGAAAGAATGATCAAATGTAAATACCACCCAGGGATGCCTACTGCATAAAAACCTTTATAGTAAAATGGGTGCTAGCATATTTGATGTAGTTAGAACAGATTGACTAAAAATATGAGCTGTATGCATGTGCAAAGAAATTTCAGTACAGCAACAGATTTTCATCTCTGACCACCCCAATCCCTTAAACCCTAAAATAAACCTTAATCCTAAACTCGAAACACTAATGTAACTCTAACCAAAACCTGAGCCTCATTTAAAGGGAGCCATTGTTTACATACCAGCAAACACTTGGCAAATAAGAATCTCACTCACACAAACATACATGCACACGCACATATACATCATTGTTTTAATGTCCACTTTTTCATGCTTGCATGGGTCAGACGGAGTTTATTGATGCAGATTTTCTATGGCCAGACGCCATTCCTCTTACATGCACACAGCTCATATTTTTAGTGTATGTACAAAAACCAAAACTAAATTGCTGTCAGTTCTGGGATATCTCTTTTACTATAGAATGGAATTATAGTTCTATATTTAAGAGATGAGGAATTATTTACATTATTTACATTTGACGGATATTTGTCCTCATCTTGTATGTGTATTTAGCATTGTCCTTCGTTCTTGTTCCTTATTCATATTGCTATTTCATTTTCTAGGGGTCATGGAAAAACATGGTTTGGGACCTGAAAGTTTATTGTCTGTTAATCCAAGATTGATTTATACCAGACTTTCTGGCTTTGGACAGAATGGCTCTTTGGCACGAAGAGTAGGACATGACATCAATTTTCTTGCCATATCTGGTAAGAATGGCTTTATTCTTGCTTTTTAATGATTTTAGGTGAGTAACTGTGTGTGTGTGTGTGTGTGTGTGATTAAGAACAAACATATTTTCTGATACAGTTCTACATTTAAGAGATGAGGAATTATTTACATTATTTACATTTGACGGATATTTGTCCTCATCTTGTTTGTTGTTAACACAAAGTTTTGGCTGATATACCCTCCAGCATTCATCAGATGTCTTGGAGAAATTTCGAACCTGGGTTTTCATTCCTAAGGCATTTTTCAATGCTATTATTATTGTAAGATACAGAAATAAATTTATTTCTCAAGCGCGTGATAATGCTGGCTGGTAACGTATTTTTCTGCATTATATGGATAATTTATCCTGATCAAGCTATTCATAGCATTATCACGCGTTTGAGAAATAAATTTATTTCTGTATCTTACAATACATCTCAATGCTTCTAAAGACAAACTTTGTTTGTTTACTTTCATCGTAAAGTTGAAGTTATTATTATTATTATTATTATTAAGAAAATAACAGAACCAACAACAACAGAAATTGCAAAAGAATTTTCGCCAGATCCTACAAACATTCCCTTTCCAGATCAGATCAGCTCGGATTGTGCGAGCACTGATAGTGAGAAAGGGAAGTGGCACACTGTACCACCAACGAAAAAACAGAGAAGAAAGACAAAAGAAACAATTGACAAAGAGGGGAGGCGCGAAAAAGGTGAGCTTCCCAACATCATCAGCAACAACAACAAAACACACTCACAACAAATAGCAACACCTTCTCCACCGCAAACACCAACAATCACACACACCACAAACGTAACAGCCATCAACACCAAAAATGAACACTTATTAAACTTTTTTAAAAACTGTACAAATGCAAATATCACAAACTTCATTATACCCCTACACAACGCACCACCAGCACACATACTCACACTAAAGATCACTGAAGAAAACTACAATAAAATAAAAGAAAAGTTTCCGAATGATGTTGGGTCGCTAGGGAGAGGTTTCTCCCAAAGACTTTATCGGAATTTAGTGGAAACACCCACACGGAAACATAGGGGAGCCACCCCACCAGAAAACAGTAAGTAGAGCCTTTTCTCCTCTAATTTTTTCCTTTTTTGAAAAAAACATGGTAATTCTCAGAATCGGAAGCATAAATGTGAGAGGCCTCGGGTCGCCTTGGAAACAAGGTCACCTGTTGAACGACCTGAGGTCTTACAGTGTAGATGTAGCAGCCATAAGCGAAATGAGGCTCTCCAACCCACAGGAACTCGCAGCCCTTTTTGGCGGATACGAGATTTTCCTATCTCCGTGTCGGCCGGAAGCGGGCGGTGGGGGTACTGCGGTGCTATTTCGGAAAGGCCTGGACTTGAAAATAAGGGCAGTCTTCCTGGATCCAGAAGGTAAGTTGGTGGTCCTGGACGTCGATAGTAGTGACGGCGCTGCCTTTAGACTACTGGCTGCCTAAGCTCCGACAGGAGCAGGGCAGTCGGATTATTTCAAACGTCTGGAGGTTTTCCTGGGTACTTCTCGCACTTTAGTGCTAGTTGGGGATTGGAAGGCTGTCTTAGGCGAACGTATCGATAGGGTGGGTGCGGGAGCATCTGATAGGAAAGGGGGATGCAAGAGCCTTGCCAACCTGCTCAGATGCTTTCAGCTGTCCGACAAGTATCGACTAGACAACCCGAATGTGCCAATGTGGACTTGGACTAATCGCATCGGGTCGTCTAGATCGTACTTAGATAGAATTTTCTGTAGGCCAGTGGATAAGGATAGCATAGGGTGTCCACAATTCAACATAGTCGGCTACACGGACCACAAATTCGTGATCTGTACGGTCGACTTAGATAGGCTCCATAGACAAGGTCCCGGTTACTGGAAGCTAAACGCGTTGTTAATGGCGTGCAAAGCCTACAGAGACCGGATTAGTTTATTAGTTAAGAGGGCTTTAACCAGGGCAATTATCAATAACAACTGGTGGTTCGCCCTGAAGCAGGCAATTAGAGCAGAATCAATTAGGTTTAGTAAGGCTCTAGCTGTAGAACGTAAGAAAACAGAGCGGGATTTAGTTAATAAACTAGACGAGGCTCTTAGGACAGGCATCGCAACCGACGTGTTAGCAGCGAAGTTGGCCCTCGACCAACACTTTGATGCCAAGCATGAAGGCTGCGTTGTCAGAGCTAAAGCACTTTCAGTAAGCGGGGAGGGGACTAAGGCGAAGCGTGGCAACAGAGCAACCATTCGGTCTTTGGTGGACCAGAACAACTGCGAGATTTCGGAACCGAAGCAGATGTGCGCGGCCTTTCAGCAGCACTTTGCTCAATTGTTCGGGATGAACAGTAGGATGGACGACGGAACAGACTTCGGTGTGTACCTAGACAGCCTGCCGCAACTCTCGACCAGCGAAGCCGAGTGCTGCGAAGGACCCATATCTGCCTGGGAAGTACAGGAAGCGATGAAAGGCTGCACGAGAGGTAGATCGCCGGGTTTGGATGGTCTGCCTTACGAGCTTTATATGTCAATGCCAGACTTGTTTGTGGGTGTCTTGGCAAACGTCTAGTGCAACTGGCAACAAAACGAGAAAATTCCTGCTTTTGTTTGTTGAGGAGTGGTGGCTTTGCTAAGAAAGGACCCAAACAACGGGGACATTATAGGGAACTTTAGGCCCATCACTCTGCTCAATGCAGAGTTGAAGATTGGCGCTTGTCGTGGGCAAACTGATCAGCAAGGCGCTGACATGCGCCGTGCCGACCAGGTCTATCCACGACAACCTCCATTTCATGCCTTACATCATAGAGAGGGTGGGTAACGAAGCTGGCGCGGGTGGGGCTTTGATAAATTTAGATCAGTCTAAAGCCTTCGATAGGGTCGACCATCGATACCTGGCAGCTGGCTTTGGTCAGGTCTTCCACGGGTGGATAGCTGCTTTATACAGCGGCATCTGCTCGGTCATACAGGTGAATGGCCATCTATCGGAACCATTCAACATCTCGCATTCG
>NC_068992.1:38166205-38177458 GCF_001194135.2 Octopus bimaculoides | reverse complement strand
GGCTCTATACCCCTTTCTTATTTTTTCTGACCAGGCTCCCGTGGTTTTATGGGGTTTTCCATGTGTAACCTTTCCTTTTTCGAAGCGCCTCCCCGTTTGGGAGTTCTACTTATTTATTTATCTATTTATTTATTATATCTTTCTCCGTCTTCTTCCTCTGTTTAGACGAACTTTCCTACCTTTTCGGACAAAACCTTTTGTAACCTTCGTCCTGTCTTTGTCCTTACATGTTTTTTAATTGATATTAGCCCTTGTGGCCAATAAAACGAATTAATTATTATTATTATTATTATTATTCAGGTCAGTGCCTGGAATCAAACTCAGAATCTTGGGATTAGTAACTGAAACATTGCGTTAACAACAAACAAGATAAGGACAAATACCCATCAAATGTAAATAATGTAAATAATATAATGGAATTATAATCTAAACACTGGAAAAAAATTTTTTTTTTAAAGTGATGAGATTGAGAATGGTGTGTTAGGGAGGGAGGTGTTGGTGATGATCATAATGATGATAATGATGAATAAAAGTTGTTGAGTTACCATTTTCTAATTTCTTCACCAACTCTACAGAACTTTGCAAGTTCATCAATTGCTTCTTCTTTGCAAAGAGTGGAATCAACATCAAAACAAACAGCATCAGCAGAAAGCCACAATTTCACTAATTCATCATTGGAACCCATCGTGACCTAAAAACATAATCATCACCAGAAGATTACATTTCAAAATTACATTAATATCCAACTAACACACACACATTTCACTGGTTCATTACAATGCTGATTCAACAGTAATGTTTGAAAGAGATGCTAATAATAGGTACAACTTCAATAAAATGCAAGCTAGGCATTACAACAGTGTTTCTCAAAAGTTTGAACATCGTAACAAAAGTACAGCCATTGATACTTCAAAAATAAACTGCTTAAAAGTTAAATAAAGACAAACTAAAAAATAAATAAATGAATGGAAACTTTACTGGTGAGTGTGTTAAATAATAAGACACTAATGGAGAATGACTCTCTCCAGACACAATAATATATGCTTCATCACATGAATTCATATAAAGAATCTTGCAAACCAAATCCAAAAACGAAATATTGTTACCTTCTTTTATTAATTGTGATTTTTTGTAACATGTTTTTCAAGACATCCAAGCATTAGTATGGGTTTTCTGAAGATTTACCTAATATTTTTTTTTAAAAATCACAACACACTTTGCATACATTTTCATTGTTGCTAAAGCATCATTACCAGTTTGCTTTTATGTTTCACAGAACAGCTGAAAGGGAACCTCCAATTTGCAAAGTGAAAAGTCTAGTATCATTATATAAACAGATATAAAAAGTGTGTGATTGCCTCATAATATTTAGAAAGTGGTTGTGTGCAGTGCAGGTGTAGCTGTGTGGTAAGTCCCACTGTGTGGTACCTTGCGCAAGTATCTTCTACTATAGCCTCAGGCCAAACAAAGCCTTGTGAGTGGATTTGGTAGATGGAAACTGATAGAAGCTCATCATATGTGTGTGTGTGTTTGTGTTTGTCCCCCTTCCATCACTTGACAACTGAGACAATAGAATAAGTACTAGGCTTACAAGGAACAAGTCCTGGGGGTCAATTTCTTCAACCCTTTAAGGTGGTGCTCCAGCATGGCTGCAGTCAAATGACTGAAACAAGTAAAGGAATAAAAGAATATCTTACAGATGGCGTGGAAAGCAGTTTCGGAAAATTCACACGAGCCAGCCTTCTTTCCTCCTAATTTCCATGGGTATTTTTTAATGAAATTTCCGACAGATACTTTACAGAGTGTGTAGATCATGATTATATTGAAAATTAAAAAGGTGGGTATGCACATTTTCATACCGACACATATCACCAGTTGTTTTATTCCCTTTAAATTCCAGTATATTGTAATCTACATCATCTAGAAAAGTATTTGCAGAAAATTTCATTGAAAGTATCCATTTTTCTGGTGGAAAATTCTGTCTGTTGGTGTTTGTTTGTGGAGTTTTTAGCTAACTCCTCCTACATCATTTTACTAATTTTGATGAAACTTGAGATGTGAGTAGAACTCATGTCTGGAAACCTTGTGACACACTTAGATTGTTGAAAAAAATCGATAATAGAGTCCCTGGAAGGGATCCTTATATCTACTACATATAACTAATATATTTTATTTAAACACCCAGGGGAAATAACCCATGGCATCTGCACTTACAATTGTCAGTCTTTAGCGAAGCGATCAATATTTGATTCTCACGATCAGTGGACCTAATTCTGCATTTCACTACTCACAGTTTTGAATTGCTAAACCTTATTATTGCACTTTCTTTATTTAAATCTTAAACCTTAAAGACTTCATTCATGCATTTATATACATACATACTTTTTGCGCTTATAGATACTACATTTATATATTAGCTATAATAAATTAGCCTTGATAAAGTCAACCTTTAAAATGCCAAGACAAGTAAGAGTACGAGTGGGTACTTCTGCTTCACAAGCTGCTCTAATGCAACAATGGCGATCTCAAATAAGTCTCTGATTCGTTATATTTGATATTTACTAAATCAAACAATTATTCTTCATCTATTCTAATTCAATATTTAAACAGTTATATACATATTTCTGTAATTAATTTAGACATTGTATTAATAGACATTTTTTCAACATCTCCAAATAACTAAATGTTGGCAATGCATGCCGTGTTTTCAATTTAATTTGATTACACTTTGAATGCCTATAACTCCAATAATTCTGCATTTTACCAGTTAAACTTTTTCGATGACAGTAGATTCCAGAACGTATTTAATAAGCGTGTCCCAATACTGCTTTTTCTCACAGACAGCTCTATGTCGGATGCAGCCAACAGCAAAACTAAAAACATTGTGTATCATGAAGCCCTGCAAGACTGAAATTTTGGAACTAAGATGCCTCTCCCTCCAACAACCTCCGACAATCTATCTTGCCAACCTCCAACAACCTTTCTGACCAACCTCCGACAATCTCTCCCTCATCCAGCTGACAGTTTCTTGTATTTTTTCGTGACAGAAAACACACCTTTCGTGGCAGTTATAACGAAATTACTTTTTACACCAGAATAACCCATAGGTGGACTCTTCCTCAAATTAATAGATAAGCTTTTCACTAGCTCCCATAGGTATGATCCCATATTCAAAAGGCACAACATCAGGGTCTCACTCAGCTGCGCTCCCAACATTAAGAGCATCCTAGTTAGCGCCCCTAAGACACAGGAAGAGGCGGGTTGTTCATGCAAGATCCGAAGCAGTTGCCCGATAGGAGACTACTGCGAAACCAACGGGATCGTATATCAAGCTGAAGCAATAATGGCCGTAGACATGAGAACAGAGCCAGTAACACAGCCACCATAGATGGCAGCATCGCTAACAACAACGGCAGTGGCATTGCCAACAGTAGCAGCATCGCCACCACCACCAGCTTTACCAATAGCTTCCCCGACGTTCATGATAGCAGGCCTATTGGCCACTATAGCAATAGTAGCAGAGGCAACGGATCCAGTTCCATCATTGGCTATAACGGAAACAGCAGCAGAACCGGCAGTAGCAATAGCACTAGTTGCCACTACCACATCCTCCACCATCACCAGCAGCCTCGACTCCATCAACAACAGCAGCAGCGATGACAACAATGACTGCACGACATGCTGGGACCAACACTACCTCCAGTGATGCCAACGCCAACACCACAGGCAGCATTAGCAGCAACAACAGCAACAGGTGCAACGACAGCAGCATCAGGCGCAACAACATCACAGGCCCACAGAAGTGCACTGGAAGGATCTTTCTGGGATTTGTTAAGAAAACAAGTGGTGCCCGTCAATTCAGAAAGATCCCCCTGGAAACTCTCGCAAACAGTGTATTCCAATCATCCATCCTCCCTCAGAGTCCTGATACGTGACATTGCTGGCTAGCCCTATCTGGCAATTATAAGACAGATTCCATACTCAATCGCATGGAAAATACGGACCCCAACATCAACAGGATGAAAAGGTGCATTGCCGAATGCGCAAAGATCTTTAAAGACTTCCTCGTGCCAGGGGACATCCTGAACTCCAGGATGGAAATTTTCGGACCATACCTGCATTTTAGAAAATTCCTGCTGGCTTTTTGAAATTCGCATGGCGGCACCACAGCTGGAAACCAATAGCCAAGGCTGAAGGGAGTATCATTTGCCTTCATGGTGCTTTGGTGACTGCAAGATGGCAGCGTGACCGAAGATAAATGGACAATGGCAAAGGGAGACAATCACCTAGGGTTTTATCCTTAAATACGAAGCATGGTGATGGCCGAGCATTGACTAAAAATTAGCATTGATCTACGTTAACAAAATTTCCTTTCAAACCAATAATTGCTATAATAAAAAGGTCGGTACTACTAAAGCAGCGCGGACTCGAACGCGCAGTCGCGCTAGCTAGTCGTGAGTGGTCGATCCTAACCCTAACCCTAAACACGTATTCATTTGCACACGCGGGATAGGGTTAGGGTTAGGGACAGGGTTAGGGTTAGGGATAGGGTTAGGGTTAGGATCGACCACTCAAGACTAGCTAGCGCGGACGCGCGACTGCGCGTTCGGGTCCGCGCTGCTTTAGTAGTACCACAAAAGTCTTCATTTATCTAAAATTATTATTGCTTGAGCATTATTATCAGTATTGCTCTCATGCTATTTCCCCACAAAATTGAAAGTAAACCTCAAATTTGCAAAAGCGAAAACGATACGCTATACCCAGAGATCACCATACATTGCTCATACACGTATGTGATTATATTGTTTTCTGTTGTGAATGCAGGCAAGTTCAATCTCACTGTTCGACCCCTCAGGCAGCTGTCTTCTATTACAGACTCGGGTCAATCAGAATGGGATCTGGGAGACAAAAAATCATGTAGAAACCCGTGTGTATGTTTATCCTTCGATCATTTAAATCGATGATAAAACTATAATTAATAAAAAAAACAAAAAAAAACGGTGCTCTTCTAGCTATGTCCTTTAGCGATAATTGTACATCGAGTTACATATTCTCCTTATTACTTTTATCGTCAAAACTGCGACTGAATCAATGATCGATCCAATTAGAATCTACAATGATTAAATGTTCACTAACAGCGCTATATAAAATAAATTCTATTCGATTTAACCGTTGTTAATAATCTGGAAAAAGACGTACTCGATAGAAACGTAAGATACCGGTTCAGGGACCTGATACGCTGTCCACGGTAGGCAGCTACTTCTTTAGACATTTCAGGCTAAATGTATTATTACATTAATATTTTTTGATGCACCAGTATGCGTCCAAATGGAAAACCTGGCGCTGTGTTTGGGTACCATTCAAGAAGAGTGGTCCCGGTGCGCGCACTCGCGCTAGCTAGTCGTGACTAGTCGATCCTACAACGACTATCTAGCGCGTAAGCGCTAAACATGTATGAGGGGTTTTTTAAAACAAAATATTTCTTTTTTGTTGAATCCAACAATCAGAATATATGGTTTGATAAATTTTTTAATAAGTGGTAGAAGAGTTTCAGAAGAATGGTCAGGTACAAAGACTAAAAACCTATTTGTATCCTCTGTATCCCATCCTCCGTTGTATTTGCGCTTGCACATCATAGATTCATCTGTTTCTACGATGTGCCCAAATCCACCAATTTAGTAGGGGTTACGCAAAAGATAATTACTTGTAATGTCCCTCATGTACTGATACCATTGAACAACAGTAGATTTTGAAAGACCGACTTTTTAATGGACTCTTTACCGAAAACAGGTAGTGTATAATTTATTTACTTTGTTTAAAAAAAATTGTTTACTTTGTTTAGAAAAAAACCCTCATACACGTTTTGCGCGACGGGCCTTCGCGCTTGGTAGTCGTAGGATCGATTAGTCACGACTCGCTAGCGCGGACGGTTGAGTGTGCGAGTGCGCGCACGGACCACTCTTCTTGAAATAGTACCGTTTTCGTTTCCAAGGCCCCTTTAAAATGAAAAAAATAATTCACATCTAACTTTATTTGCAGGTATTCCTTCTACCTTTTTTAGAAACATTTCGGGCCGGTTAGATATAAAGCTTCCATGGTACTGTTCCCTCGGATGCAACAAAACGAGATGCATTTTCACTTTCAGGGTCGCTATAAACGAAAACTGTTGTACTTAATAAATATTAATTTATCCATCTAGTTGTCAAATAAACTGTTAAGTCGCAACTAAAATTCATTTTACAAAAAATAAATAAAATTATTTATTTTTCAGTATTTAGTCCCTCAGTAAAGGTAATGCTGGTCTCCCTCGCAAAATTAACATTTACATAATTGAATAAAATTTTAAAGAAATTATTTTCTAAAAATCGTGATATATATGCACATATATACACTATTCGAAAATTATATAATACTTAAAAGAAAAAGTAAAGCAAAGCAAAATTGAAATATATTCACCAAAAGAAAGAAGTTTTAAAAAACTAGTCCACTTGTTCGGTAGTTCGGGTAAGACTGTATCATCAGCAGCTCAGTGGAAAATTGTGAACGTCGGCAGTATGTAAATATATATTTTTTAAAATCATTATATGACATATGAGCGTTTTCTCTATTGTTTCTTTATCTTAAAATGTTATTTCTTTAATTTTTATACAAGAATATTTTCGGCAGTGGATAATGCAAATATTATGTTTTAATTACCTAAGTTAATGTGGGGTCAATGAACCAATACTCGTTAATTTAGTCTGCAAAAACACTCTTTTCAATTTTACCGTGGGAAAGAAATATATATACTTTTAGAGTCTTTTTTTCGTCAGTTACATTGACATTCATTGAAACCCTGTCATCTTAGCTCAGAGGATTCGTAAGGTATTCGACTCAGAAGTATGTCACAAAATATTTTTAGTGGGTCAGGGTCACTATAATAAATTCAAGTTAGAAATATTGTATTTTGTATTGATCCTGAGGGTTTCACAAGTACACTAATTTTCTTTCTTTTTGATTTAATTTGATATTTCTACTTTTCACATCTACCGAAGTTTTTTTGTTTGTTTGTTTATTAAATAAATTACAATTCGATTTAAATTTGTTTGAACATTTCATTTAATTGATAAAAGATGGATTAATGGTTAAGAAGTTTGCTTGCAAGCACGAAGTCCCAAGTTCGATCTCGCTACGTGGCACATTAGACAAATGCCTCGGAGGGTGGCGAGCTGGTAGAATCATTAGCGTGTCGGACTAAATGCTTAGCAGCATTTCTTCCGGCTCTTTACGCTCTGAGTTCAAATATCGCCGAGGTCAGCCTATAGTTTGTAAGTGAAATCGGGTAGACGATAACCGAATAAAGCCCGTCGAGTGGATTGTGTCAGTAATTCAAAAGATGTAGTCTTATCACGGTTTATCACGTTGGTTCAGCCTGAGAATTATATAAGGATATTTAAAAACATTTTAAGTCATGTCAGGCGAAAAAGATTCCGCGCCAGTGGCCTCGCGAAGCCGTAGATACACAGCAAGAGACGTAACCCTTCTCCTCCCATTTTTTATAATTATCAAACAAACCGTGTATGTTTGCTACCGTCCACCTGTCTATTATTCGTCAATGCTTACGCATCAATCTATCTTGTAATCTTTCATTCATCATAACCATGTCTGACTGAATTATCTCCCTTTAACTGTTGAGTTGTCAATTATCTTAAGAAAATGATGAAATTAAACAAAAAATTCAGTCGATTATACCGACCGAAATTGCTTGGGAATGGCACCTCAGTATGTAGGCACTTCAACAACTGGAATCAGTAAAAGCAGGATTTATTTAGTGATCCTAAATGCTTACGAGGTGTTTGTAAAGGCACACAGCCACTACTATCACAATTATTAAATATATGTTACTACTATGCTATATTGGCTATAGATTCCACTCTATAGCCAACGACACGTATGAGCCACACTCTACAATGATAACAAATATACATCGATAATACGCGTGTTTTCGGTGAATGTAGAGAACTACATTGCAATTTGGAAGAATACGGGAATATATCAAAATGGTATAGTTTTCTTGAAATACCGAAACGAAAACGAAATATAGTTTAGTTTTGGGGAAAAATACTTTCGTTTCAAAAGCACGTGTATTATGAGGGGAAAAAAAAATTAGGAACAGAAAATTTGAAATATTACGTGAAAAATAATGTTTTTTGTTTTATTAAAAACAACAGTAAAAGTACCAACTTTTATTTTAAAGATGTAATGACGTAAAAAAATGGTTTCACTTTAAAATACGTGAAAAATAAATTTAGGTGACACAGATTTACTAAGTCTATAATTTCAGCTAACTCATTGTTATTTTACTTTTTAATGAATAGTTATATTATCTTTTAATGTTTTTTTTCTAACTAAATGCAGGGTGCGGCAGAAAGTTTGTCCTGATTTCAAAGATTAATAAAAAACAAATACATGAAGATACAATAAAAATCATTGTATTTCTATGAAGTACATTAAATGCTGTCCACTCCAGGCCTTGGTGGGTACTACCTGAAACAGAAAAAAAAATGGCATTTAATGAACTTCATAGAAATACAAAGCTTTTTCATGCATCTTCGTATGTTTGTTTTTTATTAACCTTTGAAATCGGGGCAACCTTTCTGCCGCAACCTGTACTTCAACGTCACCGAGGTTTCTACTTTAGTCTGTTCTTTGGTTTATATTTGATAGTTTTGATTATCCCGAACCTCTTAAACTTCACCTGTCGGAGAGGAATTCTCGGCACTGTCATGGTATTAGCTGTTAGAATTGAAAGTAGAACTGACAAGGAACGTTACTGCTGGTTTGAGTTGATTCTTTGGCTACTGACTAGCCGGAGCTATCTATCTGTCTGTCTGTCTATCTATCTCACTATATCTCTCTCTATATCTATCTATCTATCTATCTATCACTCGTTCACCTCTGTGTCCGTGGAATTTATCAAATTAGAAAACGCAAATTTAATATAAAAATATATTTTCTGAAATTGCAAATTATTTAAAATATAAAAATATAATTTTCAACAGAGAGAATTTATCAAAATAGAAAACAAATGTAGTTTGAAGTTTAAAAATAATAGGATCGACCACTCACGACTAGCTAGCGCGGACGCGCGACTGCGCGTTCGGGACCACTCTGTGTGTTTTCAAACGCATGGATATAGGTGTCAAATTTGTTCCAATAACTTTCGAGTATTAGATAGATAGAGAGAGAGAGACAGACAGACAGACAGACAGATAGCTCGCTCCGGCCAGTCATGGTATTAGCTGTCAGTAGCCAAAGAATCAACTCAAACCAGCAGTAACGTTCCTTGTCAGATTTTTCTACTTTCACTTCTGACAGCTAATACCATGACAGTGCCGAATTCTCTCAACTGAAAATAAAGGACAAACATATTTTACCGACGAAAAACAACTACAATACCTTAAATTGGAAGACAACATAATAGACAGAAAGAAAAAGGAAGACAAATATTGGGACAAACTTTTACGTTTATCGATCTAAATTAGAAAGAGAAAGGAAAGTTTTCAATAAGGAAAGCTTTATGTTCGTTTGAAAGAATTATACCGAACGGAACAAAATCCTGAAATACAATAATTTGTTGGTGATTTATATTTTCAGCATATGACATCTAACTTCTTTCGTGGGTAGAGGAGACTCTGTAACTATTTTTTTGTCTTCGTCAGCATCTCTTCTAACCGAAAAGGAAGACCGGATGACTCTCATTTGGCTATAGCAATACCTCACACACGTTTCCTAAATAACGCACTTGTTCATAAACCTGAATGGTCTCATGGCTGTATCGCCATTCACCATTCGTCTGGTAGTTTAGCGTTGTCATAGAAATAACATGAACAACATATTTCTCTTCCTCTCTCCCTACTCTTTTTTCTTTTTGATGAAGCATTAACGTTCGAAACATTATGATACTTATTTTAACTTCCTAATCAGTAAACTAGTACCGTTTTTGACATACTTTGTAACTTTCTAATGACGTCACCTTGCTGCCCAGACGGACGATCGGTCGGTCTAACATTCCCGCTGAACAGAACGACAATGTAAGAGCAGAGGGTGACACATTTACAGCTGACTGAACTGGAGCAACGTGAAGTGAAGTGTTTTGATCAAGAGCACAACATATAGCCCGGTCTGGGAATCGAAACTACGATCGCAAGATCGTGAATGCAACACCTTAACCACTAGGCTACACATGTCAACAAAGTGACCGCTTCACAGTCACTCGATCTGTTAGCAACTAAATCTCCCTCAAATCACAGCCTATACTTAAGAAAAAGAAAAAACAAAAATTGTGCTCATAAGATAATATCATCAAGACACCCAGAATAAGAAAACGTAGTCCTTGATATATAAAAAACGCACGATTATTATTTCGCGGCTTTCATTGTAGGTCTGTTCTATCAGAACCACTATGTTTTTATATATATACCTATCATTTTAAGGAAATTAATTCCCCCAAAATACTAGGTATTGAACCAGTATTTCCTTGGATAAAACCATCCCTTCTTGAGGTTAACACAACCTCAAACAGAACTATACATATACACTAACATCCATTTCCCTTTGCCATGGATTACAACCAAACCATTCTTTGTGTTTTGAGACTACAAATACCAATTTTCTTCATTTGTTCATGTATTTACCAGATGAAAACCTATTTTAATTTGGTTATTAATTGGATTTCTCCAACCTTTCTAGACAAAATGAACCACAACAATATCATTAATGAGGAGTTATTCCAATGTTACATATGTTTAACCTATCTCCTTCTGATAATGGTAAACTATGGAATCCTCACTTGACACGACATTCCAATAGCTGGGATATTCCAGAAACAGCTGTTAGGGACTATGTGCACCTTTTTATTATATATATATATGTATATATATACATATATATATGCAGATCCCACATGGATAAGTGAAGTGCTCAGTACACAATTCAAGAGTGTCTTCACCTCTCCTCTGAGTCACATGCAGATAAAGAACCCAGCTGATTTCTTTGACAATAGCACTCAGCAGAAAAAGACTGCATCCATTACCTACATCGACATTGAAGAGGAAGATGTGATAGCTGCCATAAATGAAATGAGCTCAAATTCGGCAACTGGCCCCGATGGTTTCCCAGCTGTCCTCTTAAAGTCGTGTAAACAAGAATTAGCAGGACCACTCCGGATACTCTTCCAGAGTTTCCTTGCAAATGGTAAACTTCCCAAAAAGC
>NC_068992.1:38160926-38161827 GCF_001194135.2 Octopus bimaculoides | reverse complement strand
CGTAAGTGGGCTGGCTACATCCCTAGCAGAGGCCTTGGATTTTGGTCTCACTTGGCTTGCCGGGTCTTCTCACGCACAGCATATTTCCAAAGGTCACAGTCATAAGTCATTGCCTCGGTGAGACCTAATGTTTGGAGGTCGTGCTTCACCACCTCATCCCAGGTCTTCCTAGGCCTGCCTCTTCCACGGGTTCCCTCAACCATTTGGGTCTAGCACTTTTTCACGCAGCTATCCTCATCCATTCTTGCCACATTTCCATACCAGCGCAATCGTCCCTCTTGCACACCACAACTGATTCTTCTTATGTTCAACTTTTCTCTCAAGATACACTCTGTCGAGTATGCACACTGACATTACTCATCCATCGGAGCATACTGGCTTCATTCCTTGCGAGCTTACGCATGTCCTCAGTAGTCACGGCCCATGTTTCACTGCCATGTAGCATGGCTGTCCGTACACATGCGTCATACAGTCTGCCTTTTATTCTGAGTGAGAGTCCCTTAGTCGCCAGCAGAGGTAAGAGCTCTCTGAACTTTGCCCAGGCTATTCTTATTCTAGTAGCGACACTTTTAGTGCACCCACCCCCACTACTAACTTGGTCACCCAGATTGCAGAAGCTATCAACTACCTCTAGTTTTTCTCCCTGGAATGAGACAGAATTAGTTTCCTGCATATTTACAGTGTTTATTGCACCTGAACATCTGCCACATACAAAAACTAACTTCCTATTTAACCTGCCTTTGATATTGCTGCACCTCTTATGTGTCCATAGCTTGCACTGGGTACATCTTACAGAGTTTCTACCTACACCTTTTCTACAGATCGAGCAGGGCCATCTCCCTGAAGGGGTTTGTGTTTTATCTACCTTCCTACTTATTAGGACTTTGGTTTTAGCTAGGTT
>NC_068992.1:38160085-38160916 GCF_001194135.2 Octopus bimaculoides | reverse complement strand
TCCTGTCTTGAATTCCTCTGTTATAGCCTGGAGGACTATGATAAATAGAAGGAGGCTGAGGACAGAACCTTGGTGGACCCCTACCTCTACCTGGAATTCATCACCGTACTCATTTCCAACCCTCACCTTACTGACAGCATCTCTGTACATGGCTTGCACAGCTCTCACTAACCATTCTTCTCTCCCAAGTTTCCTGATTGACCACCAGATAAGGGATTGGGGGACCCTGTCAAAGGCTTTCTCCATGTCAATGAAAGCCAGGTACAGAGGCTTATCCTTGGCTAGGTATTTCTCCTGCAGCTGTCTTACCAGAAATATAGCATCAGTGGCATGAACCCAAACTGCATCTCATCTAAACTGACTCGCTCCTTAATTAGTTGGGCTATGACCCTCTCCGTGACTTTCATTACTTTTTCACGCAGCTATCCTCATCCATTCTTGATACCTCTGTAATTATTTGTATCTACCTTTGTAGCAGTTGACTATGGTGCTGCTACACCAGTCATTGGGTATGACTCCTTTGTGTATCACTTGGTTTGCAATATAGGTGACTAGGCTATAGCCGAGACCACCAGATATTTTGAGCATCTCTGCAGTGATTCCTGATGGGCCGGGGGCTTTCCCTGTCTTCATATTCCTGATGCGCCGGGGGCTTTAATATATATATATATACACACACACACACACACACACACACACATATATACACTCATACACATGCACATATACATACATACATATATACATACACACACACACATATACATACCTTCCCTACCTATTGGTATATATATATATATATATATATATATATATATATATACAAATATA
>NC_068992.1:38159472-38160075 GCF_001194135.2 Octopus bimaculoides | reverse complement strand
ATACAAATATAAAAAAGGTGAGCTAGCAGAAGCGTCAGGCAAAATGCTTAGCAGTATTTTGTCTCTTTTTACGTTCTGAGTTTGAATTCCGCTGAGGTCGACTTTGCCTTTCATCCTTTCGGGGTCGATAAATTAAGTTCCAGTCGCATACTGGTGTCGATCTAATCGACTGGCCTCCTCCCACCAACATTTTGGGCCGTGTGCCTGCAGTAGAAAAGAATATATTTCCCTGTGTGTGTGCATATATACTCTTTTACTCTTTTATTTGTTTCAGTCATTTGATTGTGGCCATGCTGGACCACTGCCTTAACTCGAGCAAATCAACTCCAGGACTTATTTTTTGAAAGCCTAGTACTTATTCTATCAGTCTCTTTTGCTGAACTGCTAAGTTACGGGAACATAAACACATACATATATACAGCAGGCTTCTTTTAGTTTCCATCTACCAAATCCACTCACAAGGCTTTGGTCGGCCCGAGGCTATAGTAGAAGACACTTTCCCAAGGCACCATGCAGTGGGACTAGACCCAGACCCATGTGGTTCATAAGGAAGCTACTTACCACACAGCCACTCCTACGCCTATATATATATATATATATGTA
>NC_068992.1:38158428-38159253 GCF_001194135.2 Octopus bimaculoides | reverse complement strand
AAACACTAAATTTATTCAATTTGATATAGCTAATTTTTATAGATCGATTAATCCAATAATATTAAATAAGGCAATGTGGTTTTTCCATAAGAAGGCTGGACTTACTAGAGAAGAATTTAAAGTAATAACAGCTGCTAGAAAATCTTTTATTAGTTTTAACGATAAGATATGGATAAGAAAGGATACACCAGATGCTTTCGATGTCCCCATGGGAAGCTCAGACTCAGCTCAAATAGCTGATATGGTGGGTTCATTTATTCTTTATGAATTAAATGATCAATTCCCTATGATTAGGGGGGGTCTATATAGAAATGACTGCCTTTTATATGTTAGGAATTGCTCTAACCAGGAACTGCAGAGGATTAAGGGTAGACTGGCTAGATTTTTTAGTAGAATGGGGATGAGTATAGTTTATGAAGATGATATTTCAGTAACAAATTTTTTAGATGTAACATTAGATATTAAAAATGAGACATATAGACCATACCATAAACCTTTAACTAACCTAAAGTATATAAATAAATCAAGTAACCATCCTAGAGCTATTATTGATAATTTAGTTAAAAATATTTCATTAAGACTCTCTAGATTTTCTGCTAATAATATGGTTTTTAATAATGAAGCTCATTTCTATAATTCAGCATTAAATAAGGCTGGTTATAAAGAGGTTTACTATATTGAAAATGATAGCAATAAAGTTAAGGCAGATGACAGTAATAATAATAAGAAGAATAAACTCAATGAAAATAAGAGAAATAAACCCAAATATTTCCATAAACATAACATAGGTAATTTAAAATTTTTTAAGAATGATATTAGTAATTC
>NC_068992.1:38156058-38158328 GCF_001194135.2 Octopus bimaculoides | reverse complement strand
GGTGAAGGTTGTCGTGTATCGTCCTTCCAGGGATGGCACAGGTTTGTGCCCGCCCTACCAGGTCGTCCACGACAACCCTAACTCTCTTGGCTAACACTCTGGCCAAAAATCTTTAACTCTGTACTTAACAGAGTTATCGGCCGAAAATTATTAATATTATCCCCCTTGCTCGAGTCTTTTTTGACTAGTGTCACAACTCCCCGGCTCACAGATTTGGGAATTCTCTCATTCTGCTGCCAGTTCGCATACACACCAGCCAGTATTTCCCCGAACAACTCTGGCATACTTCTATAAAATTCGTAAGGTAAACCATCAAGTCCCGGAGACTTATCCCCAGGGCATTCAGAAAGCACCTCCGCAGCTGTGATCGGCCTTTCGCAACGCTCAGCATCAAATTAAAAACAATATCGCAATAACACTATCCAAGTTGTAAAACAACCTTCCACAACAAAAACATCCTGCAACAGGCAAAATTAATACATCTCACCAGGAGCTCACAAAAACACAACCTATCTCAACAAACAGAGGATTGCAACCCCTATGGTCACCAACCAGTGTCAAATTAATCTCAGAACTTGAGGCAATCCAACGAAGCTACACGAAGAAGATAGCCTCTATGCAACATATAAGACTCAAGAGATTAAGACTCTATTCCTTAGAGCGTAGGCGAGAAAGATATGCCATAATATACATCTGGAAGATCTTCGAAGGAATTGTCCCAAACTTTGGCATCGAAAGTTACACAAATAAAAGAATTGGACGCCATTGCGTAGTGCCAAGGACTCCAAAATTGCCATCAAGATGTAGGACAAGATACTGCAATAGCCTGGGCTTCAGAGGTCCACAGCTCTTCAATATCCTCCCGAAGGACCTGAGAGACCTGCATGGGGTGGATGTAGGTGTCTTCAGGATGAGGCTGGACCTCTTCCTGTCAGGTGTCCCAGATGAACCAACTTCGCGACCACAGGTGCAGATGAGGGCAGCTGCATCAAACTCTCTCATGCACCAAATGTCAATTCCTGAAGTAAAATTCGTGAAGTAAAATTGTGTAGCAACACCAAATGGCGGCGCCCCAGCATGGCCACAGCTCATGAGCTGAAACTAGATAAAATGAAAATAAAATGAATATGCCGTCAACAATTTGCTGTAGCACACCTCCAACTCCGGAATCGGATGCATCAACGAGTAAACATGGTGGGGTGTCAGGTTTTGGATAAACCAACATGGTAGCGTTGGATAACGCTTTTTTCAGGTCAGCGAAAGAGGCGAGTTGATCTTCATTCAAAGTAATATTCGTATTTTTGCAAGTTCGCTGACGTAGCGAATCCGTGAGCGGTTGCGCTATCTCAGCGAGGTGGGGTACGAACCTTCGATAGAAATTCGCTAGACCGAGGTATTCCCTTAATTTGCGGAGAGATAGGGGTGGTGGAAAATCCACGATGGCTTTGACTTTCTTGGGAAGGGGACGAATGCCATCTTTATCGACGATGTGCCCGAGAAAATGAAGGGAAGCAACTCCGAAAGAACACTTGCTGGGGTTGATAACAACACCATATTTGCGCAGGCGTTCGAATAACAGGTGCAGGTGTTGGTCATGTTCTTCGTCCGAGCTACTGGCCACAAGTATGTTGTCTATATAGGCATAGACGAAAGGTAAACCTCTAGTTACCATACCGATAAACCTTTGGAATGTCTGTGCCGCGTTGCGTAAACCTAAAAGCATACGCAGGAATTCAACCATTCCGAAGGGTGTCGTAACTGCTGTTTTGTGTATGTCCGCAGGTTCCACTGGGATTTGGTTGTAAGGTCGATCTTGGAAAAGACGCGAGCTCTATGCAGCGAGCTAGAAAAATCCTGCAAATAGGGGACTGGATATGCATCACTGACGGTACTTTTATTCAGCGATCGGTAATCACCGCAAACTCGCCAATCGGTCGATGATTTTTTGGGGACGTAGTGTATTGGCGAGGACCAGTTGCTGCTGGACGGGCGAATGATTCGAGCATGTGCTGGAATTCCCGCTTAACGGCCTTGAGACGATCAGGTGGTAACCTTCTGGGTCTTGCAGCAACAGGTGGACCGCTAGTTTTGATGTGGTGGGTGACTTCGTGGTTTATTGGCTGGTTGTGGAATACTGGTCGAGCGACGTCCGGATATTCTTTCAGGATGGCACTGTGGCGAGTTGTCGTTGTGAACAATATAGTTGGGCTGACTGTGGCCATTCGAGCGGCTATGCCGCGCACAGTAAGCTGTGTGGTGCTGTCGACAAG
>NC_068992.1:38154649-38155651 GCF_001194135.2 Octopus bimaculoides | reverse complement strand
GCATCTTTGCGCTCGTGTTCCGAATTTTCGGTGGTACCAACATGTTTCATGTGAGTTGCGGGTAGCACTGGGGCTTCGGGATCGTCTACCATATCGATGCGATCGGCTGCTGCTTTGACGCTGGATACCACGCGATAGGGCTTGTATCTGGTCAGTCAAGGCCTGTATCTGTGAAACCCGCTGAGTGACCAAAGCACGCAAGTCGGAAATTTCCGAATCACTGAACGACGAAAGGAAAGGGTTGGTGGAAGGAATCGCTGTCTGGAATGCCATGTCGGTAGGAGATATGTTCGCCGCTGGATTCTGATCTGGGAGAGCCATTGTGTTCGCAGAAATTCTCAGTTCTGTTTCGTTGTCGGGTGATGTGCAAGCTTCGATTCTTCGACGGGATCAGGAAGCGTAGTGCCGAAATGGAAAATTCAACAGCTGTACAAAAACGTCTTTATTTTCCAAATGCCGTTCGGTTGGGTGAAACTGTGTTATGTATTCTTTTGTTCTTTATGGGATAATAAACAACTCACTGAAGGCATTATGTTTCTACGTGTTTACTTTATTTGACATGTTTACAAACAGTGTCTATAGCGGAGTGATACACGCTGTGTGTATCTGCCTTAAACACAGTTCATACTGCTTAGTAGATGCGCTTTAACAAAATAGTACTACTAGTGAAGATGTATTCATATTTACGTATACCTACGCATGCACATAGATGTGAACATATAACAAGCTGGTTCCAGGGAAGGCTGCAATTCATTGACGGAGTCACAAAATGTAGTGGTTAGATGTGTATCATGGTAAACAGATGCAAAAGGAAAGTGTATGCCTTTGAAGTAAACAAATGAGTGAATGGATTCATAATTAAAAATAATTTATTCGCTGGACTTAATTTGTCGTTGGTACACATAATTCTTCACTACATGCAAAGTGTTGACAACTGCTACGAGTTGCTAGAAATAGAAACAGGGTACATCTGTGGAAATGATATGTCACAATTGAATATAT
>NC_068992.1:38146319-38150092 GCF_001194135.2 Octopus bimaculoides | reverse complement strand
GATAGCCACTTCGTCGGATGAAGAGTGCGATGGAAACGAGCCACCTAGCTTGAGAAGATCTCGACGTGTAGGGCGCCCGCCCGGTTGGATGGCGAACTTCGAATTGGAGTAGGGGTGAACGTGATCTTTAAGATCAGGGTGGCGTGTGGTATGACGTCAGTGTCTGGGGAGGCTGACCGGAAGGGCGAGTCGACCGGAAGAGGAAAAAGGGCAGAGGGAGCCTCGATCGGTATTCGTGCCCTTTTCGAACGGGGCTGCGGTCAGGACAAGACGTCTAGGTTTGGGAAGGTTTGGGAGAAGCAGCTGCTATTCCTGGTGTACTTTGGGTCGGGGCAAGCTTCGAGGATCGGATACCGCAAGACGGACTCGCAGTTGAGGAAAGGAAAACCGAGGTAAGGCGATTACATCTACTCGTACGCACTCACCACAGTCTTTGATGGGTTCTTTATTTAGGGTAACTGTGTAGGAAATTTGTAGCTTGTGTATGTTGTGGATGCGGGGTTTTGGTTGTCTTTGGTGTTATTTTTAATGATGCGCAGGGGGTACCTTTCATTTTACGTCTCTTTTTAACCATTGTCCATCCGTCATCGCTCTCCGAAGAAGGTTGGAAGTAGTTCCTTTGGGGTGTCCCTCTTGGGGTCCTCCGCTTCCCTTTGATGTGGGCTGCTTTATCGTGGTGTTGGTCGACTTCTTTTTTTCTTTCGGGTTGTCAGTTTGTGGTGGGTTGATGGGTTTTCGTCGCGGTGCTGGTTGGCTCCCCTTTGCTTTCTTTCGGGTCATCAGACTGTGGTGAGTTACTTGGAAGGGGTGCGTTTGGTTAAAGGACCTGTGGGCACGTGGAGCTCTTTTGCCCGTCCACCATGACTCTTAGCGTGGTCTCGTCCAATAATATTGTTTGTTTTGTTATCTCTTCCAAGTTTTTTCTGGGTGGCCTGGATTATTAGCTCCTGACCTTGGCCCCATCAGGTTTGCTGGTGTAGCCTGGTGGCCTGAAGGATAGTGGCTCTATCCTCCAGGTTCAGCAGTACAGCTGCTACCAGCCGCACAGCATCGATCTTTGGTGGGATCCCCGCTATCCTTATTTTCGATGTTCGTCTTCCAAGGTAAGTCGGCAGTAACACCAGATCTGTCGACTTTAAGGGAGGCGTAAAGTGTTCCTTTGGTTCCTCTTCGGAAACGAATCTCACCTCGACTGAGTCGAAGTGCCTTCCTCTATTTACGTATTTTATGTCGTGCCAAATTGGTAGTAGGCACTTTTCGATGGCATCCTTCTGTTTCTATAGTGTTTCTCTAGTGACGCCGGCCACGGACGCCTAGTTCATTTTCCCATTACCATTCTGTGTTTCAATTCGGAGGTCGATTTTATCATTTTCTGGTACGTTTTTCTTTTCCTTCGTTTGGCAAAATGGGAGGGAGGGTAACATTTGTTTGCACAATTCCTCCAAAAAGTCTGGAATTACATATTGGGAGACGCCAATTTCCATGTTGTACTGATTATGTAAAAAATTTTATATAGGGAGAATTCGCACAAAAAAAAAAACCAACCTGCTTAAGCAGGTAATGTGTCCAGAAGACACAGAAAACAGCAAAAATTGTATAATAGTTCAGAAAACAACGGTAATCCCAAAAGAGAAAACCTACAATTAAACGAGAGCAACAGAAAAACACGTCTGTTCAGTAAAAGGTACTCGCGACGAAAATATTTCGATACAAATTAAATTTAAATATTGAAGTGAAACTAACGGTTTTTGTGTGTTCTTAAATGGCTTACATACACATTATATTATATAAACAATTGCAGTGTGGAAGATGTTTGTAAGCCATTTAAGAACACACAAAAACCGTTAGTTTCACTTCGACATTTAAATTGAATTGGTGTCAAAATATTTTCGTCGCTTTGAAACTGCGACCTGTTCATTGATTGAACTTGGAGCTACAACTGAGAAAGTAGCAGTTAATTCATGATATATATGCGTCTGTGTATGTATGTGTGCATATGTGTACATGCATACGCATACACATGCATATACGTACGTATGTGTGTGTGTATTTGTGTTTAAAAGTATGTGAAAATAGACATGCATAGATGCATAAACGTATATATGTGTATACTGTAAGATTGTGTGTGTGTGTATACGTGTTTATATGATTGTGTGTACTTGTACATGTGTATAGGTAGGTTTATATTTGCACCTTCGACAGAGTAACAGTTATATATACAACTTGAAAATACACACATATCAATACATAAACATACATTTACATGTACATACACACGCAGATAAGTCAACAAACGTACTAAATACGTACATGCATGCATACACGTACACATGCATACGTACATACATAGGCGTAGGAGTGGCTCTGTCGTTGGCGAACGTGTTTTTGGTGAGTGGAACGTTTTGTTGTTGTTGAAATTATTGCTAACGTGTCGAACATTTTCGAATTGTTGAAAATTGTTAAATTGTTGACATTATTTGTGCCTTTCCCCGGTAAAGGGAGAAAGTAATTGTCTGTGTTAAGCCATTTTGGTAGCATTGTGTGCTAAAAATTGAACATTTTAAAGCCATTGTAGGCTTATTGTTGCTCCTCCGCCAGCGGGGGTGCGATCTGAACTGTTATTTGTTTTTGAACTAGTATCCTCGTTAAGAAGATAGTGGAGGCGCAATGGCCCAGTGGTTAGGGCAGCGGACTCGCAGTCATAGGATTCCCAGTGAGTGTTTATTGAGCGAAAACACCTAAAGCTCCACGAGGCTCCGGCAGGGGGTGGTGGCGAACCCTGCTGTACTCTTTCACCACAACTTTCTCTCACTCTTACTTCCTGTTTCTGTTGTGCCTGTAATTCAAAGGGTCAGCCTTGTCACCCTGAATATCCCCGAGAACTATGTTAAAGGTACACGTGTCTGTGGAGTGCTCAGCCACTTGCACGTTAATTTCACGAGCAGGCTGTTCCGTTGATCGGATCAACTGGAACTCTCGTCGTCGTAAGCGACGGAGTGCCAACCTCGTTAAGAGGAAGTAACACAGTATAGGTTTCCCGTCTTTAATGTGTTCTGTGCTATGGAGGAAATCGAACTTCAGCCATTGTAGGCTTATTAATTGAACTATATTCCTCATTAAGAGGAGCGGGGAGGGAAACAGATTATAGGTTTCCTGCTTTAGAAAAAGTGAGCGTATTACAGGCTCGACTACTACTACACACCCCACCCCCAGCGGGGTGGGTGGGTAGGATTTGAACTGCTGTCCTCTCTAAGAGTGGGAAAAAAAAAAAAAACATAGGTTTCCCGTTTTGGATCTTTATGATTTGACAGGCAACATTTTTTTATGTAGTGTTTTTGGTACCGAAACACTTTCACACTTTATATACTTGTATATTTTGTGGTATAGAACAGATAACAATTTTTGTATTCGAAGTTATTTCACGTTAAAAATTGTCTTATTTCGATAATTTCAACTAAATCACTGACGTCTATTCAGTTGAATACAGTTACTACTGTTACGGTGTATATGGTATTAATCCCCGTTAGTTCTGACATTTCCGATTAACTAGACTGTTCGTAAACAAAGGGGAAAAAGCCATCAAAATACTTGAATATTTCCTGCACTTGCTATTGGAGCTGGCAGAATTATTAATGCACCTCCAACTCTAGTTTAGGGTTAGGGTTCGGGTTTTAGAGTTAGGGTTAGTTTTAGGATTACGGTTAGGGTTATGATTATTTTTGCCATAACCTTAACCCTAACCCTAAAACCCTAAACCCTTACTAGGGAATAAT
>NC_068992.1:38143431-38144572 GCF_001194135.2 Octopus bimaculoides | reverse complement strand
GTAGTAGTACTGGGTCGAAAAGGCTTGGCTCTGCAGACAAGTACAGTCTATGTAGAACCAGAAGGTGGGCTGGTCGTCCTTGATGTGACATACAGTAGTAAGGCCTTCAGGTTGATCGGGATCTATGCACCTTGTGCTAGAGGATTTCAAACTGATTTTTATCGGCGCCTACTGAACTTTCTCGTGACGTCGAAGACATTAATGGTGTTAGGAGATTATAACGCTATAGTTGATGCGCGCATCGATAGCGTTGGCTCGATCCATAGGAAAGGAAACTCACACCTCGTAGATCTGCTTAAGCGTTTTCAGCTGGCAGATCGTTACAGACTTGACCCATCTGAACGTCCCAGCGTGGACATGGATGAGCGGCGACGGAAGGTTCAAGTCTTACTTAGATAGAATAGTGATAAGGACTGGAGATAAGTCTAGTTTTAGCTGTCCACAGCTCGTTTAAGTAGCTTACACTGACCATAGAATGGTCAAGTGTACACTGGATGTAGATAGTACAGTTAAGAGAGGAACCGGCTACTGGAAGCTGAACAAGTCCATTTTGACTTGTGAGGCATACCGTAGCCGGATTAAGGGGGTAGTACAGAGGCCGTTAACCGGAGCTGTGGTTAACAACCGATGGTGGTTCGCCCTCAAGAGAGCCATTCGTTTTGAGTCTATTAGGTTTAGCCGTCAGCTAAGACTAGATAAGGCCAGAATAGAAGGACAACTAGTTAAGGACTTAGAGGAGGCGTTGAAGTTGGGTTCTGCATCTCACATTTTGGCAGCGAGAATGGCATTGGACCGTCACCTCAAAGCCAAACACGAGGGGTGCAGAGTCCGGGCTAAAGTACGCGCATTGGGTCGTGAGGGAATGAACGTTGCCGGATTGGCCCATACGGTAGAAACCCAGCGTGGCAATGATGCCACAATTAGGTCTCTTGTCGATGATAATGGGTGTTCGGTCGATGGACGGGACGAGATGTGCGAGGCGCTTCACAAGCACTTTGCCGAGTTGTTCGGGAGTGGCAGGGCGCTGGATCATGGCGATGCCCTTAGGTACTTCCTGTCTGGCGGCCCGCGTCTCTCAGCACGAGAAGCTGAGTGCTGTAAGGGGCTAATCACGGCCGAGGAGGTGATCGAGGTACTGGGC